>NC_056741.1:11692835-11735335 GCF_019279795.1 Protopterus annectens | reverse complement strand
GACATATATGAACAAACAAAAGTCATTGTGCTGCTTAGCTCAACTTCTTGAGGCATCACCCTTTACATATTGACAACGGCCTCAGAATAAGATTTTCCATTGAGGGATATTTCTTCAGCAGCCGATTGACCACCGCCTCTGTTTCTTCTGGTGGAGAGACTATGTGGCTCTGCTTGTCTGACCCCTATGACCCTATGAGACCATTATCTAGCTCAAAATGTGAGTCTGTTGCTTGATTTTTTGCTAACAAGATTGCCAGCATCATATCTGGTTTTCCACCATCTGACCTGAAAGACAGTGTAATGACTCCACCCTACCCTTTAAGTCTGTCTTGGTTGATGTTTGACATTCACAGTTTTGAGGAGTTTGCTGCTGTTATCTCTAGTATATGACTGATGACTTGTGGTCTGGATCCTTGCCCAACAAGGATGGTGATGTATTGTCTTCATGTGCTGGGTTTAGTAATTTGTCAGATCCTGGTCACATCTCTGATGGATGAGAATTTCTATCTGCCTTAAAAGAAGCTGTTGTTATATTGACTCTCAAAAATCTATACTTGGATGTAAACAAGTACCTTCCAATCACTAACCTCCCTTTCTCTCCCCCTCAACAAGACAGACCCTCGCCACTACCTTCTTACTACCTTCACTAATGTATGGTGCTCCCCTACTAACTAACCTATCTTCCTCCATCTCTTCTAAACTAGAATCCTGTTAAAATAAAATCTTAAAGTTCAACACCACTTCCAAATACTCCACTCACCACTATAAACCTCTCCACCAACTGCAATGGCTAGAACTCCCAAACTACCTTGACTACCTCCAACTCATCACCACTCACAAGCTTATTTTCAAACCAGCTATATTCCCAGCACTAACAAACATCTTCACAGTATACACCCCAAACAGAACTCTAAGATCTACCCACCAAAATCTAATCTCTGTTTATAAACCAAACCGTTCCACTGGTCATCTTCTCCTATCCTTTTCTGTAGCCAAAAAATGGAATTCTTTCCCTCCATCTCTAAGAATTTCTGAGAACTCTGAACACTTCAAAACCCAGTTGCATTCCTACCTCTCCCAAAAATGGAAATGCAATTGCACTCCACCTACCTAATCTGCTTAATACATAAATACTTTATAACACACAAAGTTTGTTCTTCCTTACACACTATTGATTAACCCTATGTACTGCCTTCATGCTAATGCTACCTCTATACCACGCTTAGAGGATTTAAACCTCTGTATTAATTTAACTCATGCTAATATTCATGCATAAAGAACGCATCCATGCAAATGTTGCTTCTATATCATTCTCAGATGATTTTAAACCTCCGTATTAAATTAACCTTGAAATGCTGCTCTCAACCACTAAACTTGTAAATATGCTTTATATCCTTCTCTAAGCTGCTGTTTAACTTTTGTTTAGTTTTTGCTATTTTGTATGTAAAATTTGCTTAGCTTGTTTCTGTTTCCACTATGTATTGTACTTCATATTATGGAGCTTGGAGCTTTTCTCCTCGGGCCTCCACTAAAAACGGGCTCTTTGAGCCCAGTGGACCTCCCCAGTCATCAAACTGGAAATAAATAAATAAATTAGATGGCTTCATATGGGTACTCAAGAAATATCTCTTTGATATGACATTTGATAGTGTGGGATTTACTTCATTTATTGTTAATGAGAACCTATTTTTATATGTTTATCATATGTATTGGCTAATGTTCTTTGTAAATCCTTTTTTGTTACTGGAGTTTTAAGTAAAAACACGTAAATACATTTGAATGTGAAAATGAAATATCAATAAAATGTTGCAGGGTAGCTACCAATTAATAGAAAATTACAGTAAAAGATGGAATATTTAAACTTTTTGTTTTTATTTCCCTGG
This sequence comes from Protopterus annectens, assembly GCF_019279795.1. NCBI lineage: Eukaryota > Metazoa > Chordata > Ceratodontiformes > Protopteridae > Protopterus > Protopterus annectens. The sequence continues at coordinate 11,733,450 of NC_056741.1, read as the reverse complement.
CATAGCGTTTATTCCACACACACACACACAGGTTCTCAGCATAAGTGCCATGGTGGAGCATAGACAGTACAAGACTTAGAATATCTCATATGACTCTTTCCTGCAAAACATCCCTGATTTGGCCATATACTGTATTTTTTCCTTTTCCCTCATAAAACGTTTACTATTAGTCAATAATAACAGATATTACAATTTCATACTGTTAAAAATGCATTCACCTGGGTTTTCTCCAGGTGCTCTGCTTTCCTCCCACATTCCAAAGACATGCAGCAGGTGGATTGGACACTCTAAATTAATTGTACGTTTGAGTGTGCATATGTATTTGTGGTATGGAAGAACAACCATGACAGGGATTCACACCCAGTAATGTGAATATTGGCTGTTGATGATTACCACTGTTGAAATAACACCCCACCCTATGTGCAAAAATGGCAAAAGGGGTTGGAGATGAATGGATGGATGGAGTGCTAAGAAGTACATCATTCACTGTTTATGTGGTCAGAAACTGACTCTTTTATGAATATTCATTACCTACCTCAATGTAGGTAATGAATATTCATTAAGTATTCATACACTACAATAGGAGTATGCATAAATTATGCTGTTGGCAGTATTGTGGTGGGGTTTGTATTGCACATCTGAGGAGACAGTGTTCTACAGTTTTGTTGTGGCATCATTTGAGTTCTCAGAATTTATATTCATACTATTTTTTTCAGGTTATCTCATTCCTTGAGATACCACAATCTAACCATTTATTTAATCAAGTGTATGGACATTCTCTACTGGTGACTCATGTAATATTTTCCCCCCTGTAGCCCCAGTATTACTCAATAAGCAGCTTTAAACCACTTAATGTTTGATATAAATACACATCTTCATTATTACTTAGTACTTGTATAAATACACATCTTCATTATTTTATAAACATAACCTATAGGAATCTCTATATTGAAGAACAAATGAAGGTATTGTTTTATTTTGTAAGGGTATATTGGTGATAGTGTTTTATGTGACTGAAGCCTCACAAAATGGTTCCCCTTCTTAACCTCACCCTCAAAACTTACATAAATAACTACAATCACGTGACCATCCTATGTGTCCCACGCTCCCTATCTATTATTCAGTCACATGCACCTGTGCATGTACATCTTTTTATTAGATTGTTCATTATTATATTTATTGTAGCTGTACTATACCCGTGCTTACCTTTTTATTTATTTGTTTACATTAATTTGTTGGAGAAAAGCACTGATAAAAACTGAGCAAATTCAGGCACATTTAGGTTACACTGACACAGCACAAGATTAGTTCGCAAAATCACAGTGAGGATACAACAAAGTTCAGAGGCATGGCACAGCTAAAAACAGAAAACAAACTAATACATAGTAATATAAAAATATTATAGTGACACAAAAGATAAAGTACTTATACAAAAGTTTTTATATAATGAATGGTCGACTTGTTAAGTGATCAGCACAAAATTATAGACCAGAACATACCACCAACTCATTATATTGGCAGCATAAATTTGTGACATACAGTACCTCAAAAAAAAGAAACTAATTTCCTTTTTTGATGAGCTACCATAACCCTACCACATATTCAACTCAAGTTTGTCTAAATATTTGTAGTTTTACAGAAAGGGCTTTTTTTTAAGATAACATGTATGGCTAGAGTTAGGGGCAGGGGCGGGGTTATCATGCATTACATAGGCGGGGGGGGGGGCTAGCAGCTGCCTTTCCTCAATGGGTACTCGAGTCACTAAATCTCCTACAAGGCATAAATCCCCCAAGCAGGTGTGAATACTACTGCATAAAGGAAATAAAAAAGCAATTAAAGACTTTTAAACCTCCCTGTTAATGACTGGGAATTAAAAGGGAAAACCAATATGGAAAATATGATTTTATCTGAATTATGTGAATCTGATGTGATTCAGTATGTGCATTGACCAGCTGGGGGGTAATATTCTAGATGTAGTTTTGGCTCCCAGAAAGGTCATGCATTTGGACTTGGTGGTTAAAGAAATGTTAGCTAACTTAAACCATTGTGTAGTAAGGTGTCATCTGCACTGTATAATACAGAAAAGTAAAGAATGTTTGTGAGATTAAATTATTATACAGCTGATTATTTTGCTAGTGATTAGTATATCATGAACTGGAAATAGGAAATTGATTTAAGAGACCAAACTGTTCAGGACATGTGGAAATTATTCTAACGAAAAATGTCTGAAGCTATAGATATCTATGCCCCTATGAGGAAATAATTTGTTAGGAATACATTAAATAAAAAAAGAAAATAAAAGAAAAACAGATATTTGTTTAAAATGAATAGTAATCTCAGCAGGAGAAACCATCTGTTGAAGAAATACAATGTAGAAAGAGCAAGAAAAAAGCTAAGACTGTGTATGAGATCTCTTTGGGCTCACACATGTTAGATAATAAAAAGTCATTCTATGAATATGTAAAACAACGTAAGAAAGGTTCAGGTGAAAATGTATGGATCTTCTTAGTACGAAGAGTTGTAACTGATTTACATCTTGTGGTGGAGGGCTTTGCAGATGTCTTCAACGAGCAGGTATGGGGCAAACAAATATCATCAGAATTAAGTTCCCAGGTGACCCAGGTGATAGTGTGAGACCAACTATAATTGAAGGGATGGTTGACAAAGTATTAAATAAAACAAAAGAAAATACCTGTCCTGCTCCTGATGGGATCAATGTACTGTTTCTGAAAAATATAAAGACCATCATATTGGAGAAACTAACTTACCTGTTCCAGCAAAGTTTAACATCTGGAACAGCTCCACACTATTGGAAAGGAGATAATATCCTTCCCATTCACAATTGAAGGGGTTCTCAAAGTGTTGATAACTATAGGCCCATAAGTTTGATGAATATTACAGGGAAAGGCTTTGATCATGATTTGTTAAGTTTAATGAAAACTACAGAGGACCATGGTTGCTGCTATATTCGTCAGCTTGTGTTAGAATCCGGAAGAGCCAGTATTACAAACTTAAATAGTTTTTATACAGAACTGGTTAATGTTTTAGATAATAATTTAGCAGTGGATGTGGTTTATGTTGATCTGGCAAAAGCGTTTGACTTAATACCATACAAAAGTATTTTGGAAGCCCTGGATAAATGTAAATTAAATAAGAATGCAGAAAGGCCTGGGTATCTATTCAAGAAAAAAAGTTATAAATAACTAGACACTAAAAGGGTGGTCCCTCTAAGATCAGTTTGGATCTCCTTTTTGTCCCGTATATTAATGTTATTTTTTCTGAGATGACTAATTTTTTTATGCAGGAAATTCACAGACAATGCTAAAATTGCTGGATTTGTGACAACTGTGAGTTACCAGTGTGAAATCCAGGGTTACCCAGACAGATCGGGTCTATATCATGTTGTTCGAATGTCATATGGTTGACACCATATGACTGAATTTTTAAAAGTTCGAAAATTTCAATGGAGATCTCCATACAGTGCAGAATGGGAAGATTTCCCTTTTCTGTACTGTAGTGCGATCTCGGATTTGGTATATTTAAAGAGCGGGGTGGTGTGGGAGGAAACCATTCAGGTAGGTTTTTCCTTTGGTTTATTTTTTTTATTACATTTTCGAACTTTTAAAAGTTTGATCATATGGTTGTATGACGTTCGAACTTTTAAAAGTTTGATTATGTAATATAAATGTGTGGGCCTGTTACAAATGGAGTTGTGTTTAATAACTCTAAAAGTCAAGTTATGAATTTGGGTAGAAGAAATACTAAATATTCAAGTAGCATAAATGTGAAAATAATTGTTGACAATGAACAGTATGAACACCTGGGAACTATAATGGAGAAAAAAATTGCAGGACTTGTAAGGAAAGCACTGTAAAAGTGTTATTTAATATAACAATATTCAAAATAATATATGCAATTCTAATAAATAAATCCATCATCAGACCAGTATTAAAGTAATATATAAATCCATCATCAGACCAGTAGTGGAACATGGAACTGAGTTTTGAATGTACTCTAGACAACAGTAACATGAAAAAAGTGCAAAAGTCTTTCACAAGGAGAATCCAAGGTTTAAAAAATTATGTTATCAAGAAAGACAGAAAATATTGTCTGTTTAATATTAGTATAGAGGAGATTTAATGTGGATGTTTAAATGTTTGAGTAATAAACAAATAGGAAGTATATTAGGAACAACTTTCCTAACACATGAGAAATGTACTCAAAATAACAACATATTGGTTAAACCTGAGATTGAGAAAGCAAAGTCAGACAGAACTTTTTTTCTATTTTAGAGCAATAAATATATGGAGTAAGTTGTCTCTTGAGAGTAGATAGGAACAGAAGATGAAACCTTTCAAAAGGAACTTTGACTAATTTTTTGAAGATGTGGTATACGTGCCTAGGACCACTTGGAGAATTGCCAGTAATGATCTCACTTAAGGTCCTTGGCCCACCTTTAACATTCTAACATTGTAATATTGTAAACACATACCTTTCTCTAATTAAGTCAAAGGATATTTACCCAAACCTTGGCCCCCTAAATCAGACAAACATGTTGTATAGAATCCTTATAAATAACACTATGGCAGTCCGAAATAATAATGAATGAAAAGCTTTGTTTAATAGTGAAGAGCTTTTCATTTACATAAAATAGTAAACTTCATCAGACATTGAGCAGCCACGGTGGTGCAGCGGTTATTGTTGCTGCCTCACAGCAAGAGGTTCTTCGGTTCGATTCTTGGCTGGGGTGCCTTCTGTGCGGAGTCTGCATGCCCTCCCTGTGGTCATGTGGGTTTCCTCTGGGTGCTCTGGTTTCCTCCCACATCCCAAAGACATGCAGTAGGTGGATTGGACACTCTAAATTGGCCCTAGGTGTGAGTGTGTGCATGTGTGTGCCTCCTGTGGAAGGTTGGGTGCCAGGCTGGCAACTCGACACCGTAAAACTTCACTGCCAATCATGAGCAGACAGATGATCTGCTGTGGTGACCCCTAACCAGGAAAAGCTGAAAGAAGAAGAAGAAGTAAACTTCATCAGACACGATGTCTGATGAAGATAGTAAACTTCATCAGACATAGTCTGATGAAGTTTACTGTTTTATGTAAACGAAAAGTGCTTCACTATTAAACAAGGCTTTTCATTCATTATTTTGGACTTCCATAATGTTATTCATATAGTTTGTCTAGTTATTCACGTCTATTGAATCCTTATACAGCCTCCTGTCAGCTCTTAATCTTTCCCTTTGATCCCCTATGGACAAACTCAAATGGCCAAAACATGATTCAGCTTAATTCCTGCAGCATATGGAGTAACAATATGAGAACCAGGCTCTATAATCTTGATATTCTATGCTTATTAGAAATATAACTGAAGTTCTACATTAAAAGCCTGCCTCTCTGGCTATTCACACAGTCACACAGTAGAGGCAGAACAGATCCCATAAAAGTGTCAGTAGGATGAATCCTGCCACAAAGAACTACATCATTGTTTCTTGTTTTCTAAACAAGATCCTTTCAATAAAGACAGTGATATAGTTCACTAAAATCATAAGCAAGATCTTGGACAGTCTTGCCCCTTTAAAATCTTTCAGGATAATACCAGTCTCTTACAATCTCTAGCAATAAGATATGGGCAGAAAATATACAGTCAGGCTCACACATACTATATCAACAGTAGAAAACCATAAGAAATTCCAGCAAAATTGAACATTAAGCTCCAAAACTTAGTTTCTTTGCAAACCTATAAAGCAGATATTTGATCCCAACAATCCTTGAGAAGTTACTGATCCACTTCGTTATCATGTGGTTTATACCCTCTCCTGCCATGATGAGCCTAACTCCAGTATTGCTAAAAATTGTTGAAACTGTTTTGAATCAGGCATACCACTGCCTAAGGCCATCTCAAATTGTTAACATCACACTCCCGGTAGAGGTCTACAGTGCAGACTTTTGATTTTGTAGGATTAGTTTACAACTTGTCTAAAAAATACTGTTCAAAGCCAAATAATCAGGATCACCAAGGCCCACCTTAATCCTTCAAAAATTCATTAGATGTGCAACCCACTCAATTGTTTGAATAAACAGGAGCCTTAAAGAAGGTAAGATACTCCAACTTTAAAGTGAACTTTTCCTCAATCTGCTCCATAGAGGTGGGCTTTTGGTCAAATCCAGTAAGTATACACCCCATAGCATTTCTTAACACTCCATATTAGAACCTTGAGTATGCTTTGTAAATTACCATCAAGGAGGTAATTCCAGCCCTATTCCTTGATTTGTCTTTAGTTTTTTGAAATGATCAGCTACAGTTGCCTAACAATGCACCTTGTGTGTCATAGGTTTCAGTAGAACCACACTTAGCTAGCATTATTGCTACATTTACAGCTGCAGACATAATTACATGGTCTTCAGACTGGTCATGCAAATTTACTGTGGACAAAGGGTTCTCTCTCAGGGCTCAATCCTCTGCTGGGCCTTATTCTTTCTGTACAGTAATTATCTTTACTACTATTGCATGGAACTATTGGTGGCATAATATGTAGATATTATTGTTGTCGTATGCAGAGATAAAGTCCTTCCACTACCCAATCTAAGTGCCATGAGTTTCCAAACTCAGACACTGGCTAAGCAACTCTCCCTAATTTGAAGCAGTAAGAAAAGAAAAGCCATGCTATTCTGTAATGACTGCTATTCCCAGGTATGGTTAAGGTGTTTACCGTACAGACACAAGGCACAGGGTTCGATTCTCACATGGGGTAATTAGCTAGGCTTAAAAATGGCATACAAGGGCAGTTAGTCTAGTACTAATCTACGAACCTACCTGTGTGTCACTCTCAAACAGTGCTAGTGACTACAATCACAAGAAACTCCATAGTTAAATGTAATTAGATACTACAATGGCAAATATATAGGTTCATAAGTTCATAGGTTCATAAGAGGTTACTAGGCTTGTGGCCCTAGAGCCTTTATAAGCCTAGCCATGTTAATCCTGGGCTGCCCCAATTGTCCTTGTTTAGATGGATGTACTTTACAGATAAGCACTGACTACCCCTGTCCATGAGGGACATGGGTGCCACCCCCAGGGTGAATTTGTGGTCACCCTTCCATTTGTCCAGGTTGTGCTTGAATAGGGTTATTGTGGAGGTCTGTTTCACATGAATTGGAAGTTTACTCCAGCGCAGTGTTCATCTCTGGGAGACATACCTGTCTCTCCAGCATGTTCTGTTAATGTCACTGACAAGGTTGAGATCCCTAGAGCAAGTGACTCTAGTGCCATTTGATTTGTGGATGTGCAGCATTTCTATCAGGTCTTGGTCAGAGACTGCACTTTAGGCTAGGCACAAGTGCCTCTCAGTAGCCTATGTGATACAGAGTACAGTGGCAGTGATTTCAGTCTATCCACATAGGTCATGGTTTTCTTAGAGAGAAACCTTTGTGGGCTCTCCAGTTGCTGCAGTTGTCTGGTGAGGTACATGCAGAAGGGGGCATTGTTCTCTATTAATGGTCTGATTACGGTCAAGTAAATTGAGGTTATAACATCCTTAGACCTGGATGTGATGCCTTTACTTATGTAATGTGCAATGTAGAAGGCTTTCCTTCCCAAGCGGTAACCTGGTGGTCAAAGTTCATATTATTGTTGACCTGTGTTCCCAGATCTCATACCATTGGGTTTAAACTTAGAGGGGCACTGTCAATATTGTAATTACTGGGTAATTCCACTTTGCCAAGTGGGGTAGTAGTGCACTTTTTTGCATTTAGTTTTAGACCATAACTTTGGCACCAGTCATTTGTTTGTGTTAGCCCCTCCTGTAACATGTTAACATTGCTGGGGGACTCAATGATTGCACCTAGTCTACAATCATCAACGAGTGTAGTAAGCCAAAGGTCATCTACTTTAGCCTAGACTTCCAAGAAATAGATTCCAAATAGTGAAGGACCCAGTACAGATCCCTGTGGTATGCCACTGGGGGTGAGTCTACTGGTAAATATGGAGTCACCAACTTTGAGAGTATGTGTTCTGTTGGTGAGTCAGTTAGCCACCCATCTAGTGATGTAAGGGTTAACACCTAGCTGGAAGAGTTTTCCAATGATACCCAAGTGTAGGATTGTGTTGAAGGCTTTGGCTAGGTCCATATAGGCAATATGCACTGTCTTATCTTCATCCAGGGTTTGGTGATTCTCTTGAAGAAGTCTACCAGGTTCAATAAGCATGATCTACCCTTTACGAAGTCAGACTAGGTTGGGTCTGGAGTTTGAAGGTCATCTATGTCCTTGTTGATAAAGTCCATGATGATCCTCTCCATGGCCTTACTGATGAGGCTAGTTAGACTTAAGAGTCTATAGTTCCCAGGGTTGGTTGATGGCCCCCCTTTATAAACTGAGAATACTGTTGCTGTTCTCCATTCTGCTGGTACAAAGCCAGTTCTCAGGCTATGGTTAATGAAAACGGCAAGCGGGTCAGCTAGGTCCTGTTTTAGATCGCTAAGCAAGTAACCCGGGATGTAATCTTGTCCCACTGAGGCCATGTTTTTGGCCTTGGAGAGCACAGATATGACTTGATCTCTAGAGATACTAGGTAGAGATCTGGTGTCAGGTATGCTTTGGGGTATGGCTGGTGGGGACAGGGAGGTGACGTTTGCATCAAATTTGTCGGCTAGCAGGTTGGCAATTTCCACTGGTATATTCTGAGTAGTAGACAAAAAAAGCCAGCACCAATTACAGTGAAAAGCACCAAGCATTGAAAAAGTAGTATATATTCCAGACCAGTTTCAGCCAACTGTTGGCTGAAACCGGTCTGGGATGTATACTACTTTTTGAATAAAATACTTCTGTATTTACTTTACTAGTCTTGTTTGGTGCTTTCCACTGTAATTGGTGCTGGCATTTTTTGTCTACTTGTACCAGTTCCTGCCTTGCACCTGGTCCTACCTGCAGAGGTTTTTTTCTTGACTTTGATATTCTGAGTAGTACCATCTTGTACCAATTTGGCATATAGCTGGGCACTCCCTTTTAGATTTCGGACGTAAAGAATGCCTTACGATTGTCCTTGGCTAGTGATGCTACGTTAGCTTCATAATTAGCTTTAGAGGACTTTACAAGACTTCTGATTTGCTTGTTGTGGAGGGAATTCTTCCTCTGCAGAGGCAGTTGCCTCTTGTTATTGGACATCACTTCCTTTTGTTATACAATCTGTTTATACTAGATGCCCACCAAGGTGGCTTCTTTTTTTGGGAGGATGTGGTTTTAATCTGGTCAGGTACAGTAGAGTCTATACAGTTGCTAAGATGATTATACAGTGCATTTGTATACATTTCTGCATAGCAGTCATTATTGCCTGTGATTGCAGGGGGGTATAAACCGTTTTATACCTTCACTTAGTAGGCTGTAGTTTGCTTTAGAGAAGTTGCTTAGTTTTTTGCTCCTTTTGGGGTGTGGGGTCCTGTAGTTACTTTGAATGTGACTGATTTATGGTCTGGCCATACCAGGGAGGGCATCGCACAGGGAGCAGTGCAGTGACCACCCATGTTGGTGAATACAGTGTCAAAGACATTACAGCCCCTTGTGGGGGTGCAGGTTATCTGTTTCAGAACATTTGCATTGACAAAGTCCAGGAACCTCTGGGTGAGCACATTTGTGCTTTTGTATGTTACCCATTGGAGGGATAATTAAAATCTCCCATGACTAAGCTGTAGGGCTGTATGGCGAGTAACCCCAGTAAGTCCAGGTAGGCACTATGCTTTTCTTGGTTCATGGAGGGGGGTATAGCTAGCAATGATGTCGTAGGGTGTTTTGCCTGTAGATAATTGAGTATTGAGAAGTTCGAGAGAGTCGTACTGTTTGACCAGTCGGGAGGTATGCGCAGCTTTAATGAAGATGGATACACCTCCACCTTTAGTTCTTTCACACACACATTCTGAGGTCTGAACATGTGGAAGGCATTGTAGCCTTGCACAGCTGGGGATGCTGTCTGTGGCCTTGAACCATGTTTCAGTGACTGCACAGATATCAGCATCTTCCAAGGTGAGGAGTGCTTCCAGAAAGTACAGTTTCATGTCTAGGCTCAGCATTAAGCAGCAGAACCTTGAGTTTGTCTCAAATGGATTTTGCTATGTTGGAAATTTTGTCATTTTAATATAGCCGAAAAAATGCACTATTGGGGGAGGCAAGCACTTTAGCCAGTATCTGAAAGCCAAGAGTAGACAGGTGCAGACCATCTCTGGCAAAGCAGCATGGCCTGTTGACCATGTCTTCCCGGGCGGACAAATACTGGGTCCCTCTGGAATGAAACCAGAGGCTAAACCAATTGTTGAAGTCAACCATTTTTTGTTTATTTTGTGGCATCATCATGGGCGAAGGTAGAATGTTACTTAGGGCTAGGGGCATACCTGCCTGGGACACATAATGTGAGAGTTCAGTCATGTCTCTTCATATAGTCCAGGGAGGTTCTCTTTAGGTGACGTTAACACACAAAATGGAAAAACGGATGTCATTAACCAAACGCAGTTTATTGAGGGAGGAGTACAGGAGCTCTTTTGAATGTTATACAAACAATACATTTGAAGCACTAGTGTAAAGCAATAGTGTATAATGTGTGGAGGTGTGGCTTTGCAAATAACAACTGCAGTGAGGCATTATAGGCCGTATCATATCTTCATGTAATGTGCATTTTCAGAACTAAATATGCACGACGTGATATTGGTGCAGAAACATTAGCTTTTATTTTGTGGAAGGAATGATTGTCCTAGCAGATGCATGTTTATCAGAAATGGGAACTGCACCTATAGAAAATTAATGTGTGTTGTAAATGTAACATAAATAATATTGATTATAGAATAACAGTTTTGTGTAGCAGTAGTGAAAATATTTTGGAGTATGTTATTCCAAACAGAACCATGAACTGAAATATTAATCAGAAGTCCAGGTTTGACTGGTACATGCATGCATAGAGATAAAAATAGGAAAGAAAAGTTTAAAATGTGTCCTGCATATGCCCTGGTCTAATTCATGTTTGCCTTCACCAAAGTTCTCTCCAGTAAAGTACAGAGGTCTCCTTCAAAATCATTTGGGTTCTCTAGCAGATCTTCTGGCCTGCTGTGGAGAATATGTATGGATATTTATAACTGCATGGATATATTTGCACTTTCCAACCATCTCAGGTTTGTCCTTCCTCTAGTTTTAAATGGTTTGTAAAAAGAGCTTCTGAAGCTGATTCATTAATTAGCTAGCAAAGATAGTCAAAAGAGTTAAGAAATGTACTGTATAAAAAAAAAAGAAATGCATTGCATGGGGAGATTCAAGAAAGTACTGCAAAGTGTAGACTTCCTAACAAGATGCTGTGCAGTCCTCTACCGTGAAGGTCCCGTGGCCATGCTAAATGCTAATGAGGCACTCTGGGGAGGGGGATACATATGTTAATTAGCCATGTGCTCACTCCCCAGAATTTCCCTTAGGAAGTTATCAACATAGCTGTTCCCAGCACATCTCAGTATTGAACAGGGACAAAATGGTGTGTTCAATCACCTGCCAGGATTGTGGTGGAGGGAAGCAGTAGACCTCCAAGGATTACTCTTAAAGTGCTGTATTGGCAGCAAAAGCAGTATGGGGATTGGGGTGGTGTGGGGGGGCACTAAACCCAGGGAGTACACTTAAGTGTTGTAATGGCACTGACAGCATAACAGTGGTCAGAGGATGATGGGGACCACTAGACACCAGGAAGTATTGTGATTGGAAGTGCTGTAATGGCTTCAATAGTAACAGGGATGGGGAGTGGGGATACACCAGACCACCATGACATAATACACAAGTGCTGTAATGGTGTCAATAGTAATACAGGGATGGGGTGGGGGATGCATTGGGCACCATGGCATAATAGACAAGTGTTGTAATGGTATCAATAGTAGTACAGGGATTGCGGGGGGGATACACTAGACCGCTGTGACATAATAGACAAGGGCTATAATGGTATCAATAGTAGTACAGGGATTGTGGGGAGGGGGGATACACTAGACCGCCGTGACATAATAGACAAGGGCTATAATGGTATCAATAGTAGTACAAGGATGGGGGGATACACTGGCCCCAACAAGTGCCTTAATGGGACTTCAACTGCTACGGGGATGGAAGGAAGATAGGAGGGTATATAGGTTGGGGATTGTGGTGTGTGTGTGTGTGTGTGTGTGTGTGTGTGTGTGTGTGTGTGTGTGTGTGTGTGTGTGTGTGTGTGTGTGTATTTATGGGAGAGTGACTGGGCAGGAGGAGAGTGCCACTGTCTATATGCGCAGCTGTTTACTGCCATGACATACTTTTTAGCAGTGATCTGCATCATGGTAATAAATGTGGTTCAGAAATATGCAAATTAGCTGTTAATGAGGTCTTACCTTGTTGTGGCTAACATATCACTGAATTGCACATGTGCACTTTGTGGGAGAAAGGCCTTTTAAACACAGGACTTATGGCTCATGATATGCCCTTTAATGAATCCCAAGTTTTGTTTTCTGTTGTCCCTAAAAATGATAAAAAGAGAATACTTAGAGGAGTGTGCCTATCTCCCTTTGCTCTCTAAAATATGGTCGTGGAAAATACGCAAAAAGAAAGGAAAAAAAAATAAGGAAACATACTCACCCGTGGCTACACTCTTGATCATAGCTGGTTTGTTTATGCTTTTACTGATGTTGTGTATAGCTCAACAGCCTGCTTAACATCTAACCAATGATGACCTCCAAATCACACCCATCCTCCTCTTATCCACAATGCACTGCAAAAATATACACCATTTATCCATACCCACAATGCACTTCAGCATGACCCACGTTCCCGTAAAGTGTCTTCTCTGTTATACTGCACCCTCCCTCTCAGAAATTGCTGATTTGGCCCCTGTACTACCACTGATAATTTCCGGCTTCAGTCAGGTTCAGTAATATGTGACAACGCTGCATTGTAGAACTTATGACCCAACCCTTTGTATCTTTGTGTGATATTTCCAGTTTATTCAATTTTAATGAATTTCAGAATTTGTGTACATATTTCTTTTGACCTTGTTTAAATTTTCCTATATTGTACATCTGTCAAAGGCAAAAAGTGGCCAAGTCACATCAGCAATGCATAATTCTTTATTTAGAATAAAATAAAAACATAATACATGTAAAACAACCAAGACAAACCGGTTTCTGCCAAAGGCCTTCCTCAGTGCCAAAAAAGCAATGAAAATGAATCAAAACACAGTACAATACAAATACGTACACTCACCCCCTCCCTATTTCAAAAAGACCAATTATAATGTGTCATTAAGTCTTGGATAAAACAAAGCACCCAACCTAATAATCAAACTTCATTCCTTTTATTAAGTAATTCAAGGTTATTCAACCCCTTAAAGCAAATTTGCTCAGCAGCAGTAAATCTAAATGAAGCAGCAGGACACTTCAGAGTATGTTTATATAAAGCACTAGATGTACAATAGTTCTTAAAATCACTAAGTATTAAAAAATCCTAATTTTAAGTTGTCTAGAAGTGTGACCTGTATAAAAAGAGAGTAACTAAATTCAGCTAAATATATAACCCATTCAGAGATACAAGATACACTGAATATCAAACACACGAGATGTATTAGGAGATGAAAATTGTTTTATTTTCATAATAAACTTGGAGGCTGAGCAATGTCCACAAGGAAAACAACCCATTAGTTGTTTCCTTCAACTTAATATTGCACATAAGAATCATAGCAAAAAACTTTTTTTATAATAACTTAAATAGTTACCTATAGTTTTCCCACGTTTGTACGTAAACGTACATTTGTAGGTAATAACCAGACAAAGGTGTCCCCAAAATTAGAAGAAGCTATTGCTTCCAAAACTACAGATCATACATTTTGGAGAGTCCTGCTTTTCCGTTTCTCTGTAATAATGTAATAAAGAAGCTCTATCATTACAGCTAGTAAAATTCTGTGCTCAATAGATGTCATCCATTTTTATGACCTCTAGAGTGAAATCTTCCTACCAACTCAAAATTATGTTTATCCAACTCTTCAGCAGAGGAGCAAATCCTTTTAACCCTTTTTTTACCTTTGACATTTGGACTTCTGACCCTGCACTTTTGCCATACTTGTGAGAGCAATTTGTGCTTTGTATTGTACATCTGCCATTTCTTGGAGCTTTTCTCCCTGGACCTCTGCTGAAAATGAGCATTGTAGCCAGTGGAACTTTCCCCATTAAACAAAAGCTAATAAATGAAAGAAAGAAAGAAAGAAAGAATGAACAGCTATAGACTAGTTTGTATGCAAGTAATTTGTTGTTCTTTTGGTCCGGACTGAGTTCACTGAACTACATCAGCTAGCGGTTATAATTGCTTGTCAGAGGTCTGTTAGTGACAATTTCCTTTGTTGCTCATGCCATCACAGAAAAAAGTTAGAAAAGTTAATAGTTTGTAAATCTAGTGAGTTACTAAATTTGCAGTAATGTTTGGGATCAGATGTGCTGAAATGTCTACTACTATTTTAACTCTAAATTTAGGTTTGCGGTGTAATCCTTGGCTCAAGATGATTGTAGCTGTTGAAGTGACACCCCAAACCTGTGTACAGAAATGGGAAAAAGGGGATGTGAATTGATGGATTTAGGTTAATAGGTAGTTACTAGCTATGCAGTCCAGGAGACCATTAATGAGCCTGTCACAAATTCCCACATCCCCCAAAGCATTAGTGACTAGCTCAAGGTCACACAGTAGACAATTGAAGGCTGTGGGAATCAAACCCTATACTCTCTCATTAACAGTTGACAGACTTATTCCTATGCTCCATTTCTTTCACAGCTGTCTATCCCCCAATCCCTATCCTAATCCTCACATTGAGACAGATGAGTGCCTGGGGCTGGTCTACATAAAGCACTTGGGCTTAACAGTGGGGTCTTGCTGTGAGCCCTATGATTCCCTGAATCACTTAGGAATGCAGACAGGAGGCAATATCTGTATAGCTTTATGTACTACACAATGCCATTTGCATGGTACAAAGCCTGTTTGGAGGCTATGATTGTGACTCTAGTGTTCCCAACAGGTAATGTACTGGGATATTATCAGAGTCTATCAATGCAGTATTTTGGGCTTTAGAAAGTGCATCTAGGATCTGCTTCCTAGGCATAGCTGTGGCGTGTTGTTTGATGGCATTTACTGGGGGTGGCCAGGGGAGAGAGGGAGTAAAGGTAGAGCTACATTTGTCAGATGGAACATTTGCTATATCTTCCAGCTCTGTTTAAGTGACTCTATTTACAATTAGTTCTGCACACTGCTGTGTGCTGCCTTTGAGATTTTGTACATAGCTAAAGAAAGCCTTATGGTTGCCTTTTGCCTAAAAAGTTATTTTTACCTCAAAATTGGTTTTAATAGACTTAATTTTTCCTCTTAGTAGGTTGTTTAGATTGAAGAGAGTGTTCTTATCATGCCGGGCATAGCACTTTCTAATCTCAGCTATGGAGGCAGGGGTATTGGGGGTACAGCATTCTTCCATGTTGGTGAGTAGCAGGTCAAGTTTGTTTTTACCCGTAGTGAACATATGAACCATCTGGTCAAAGGAGTTTGTGTTTGTGTTTACAAAGTCCAGAAATCTCTGCACCTGTAAGTTTAGGGTCATGTAAGTATCCCAGTTTATAGTGGAGTAGTTGAATTTACCCATGAATACAGTATGCTGTTGGGTTGAATGATGAGGGCCTCTCCAGTAAGTCCAAGTAGATGTTAGGGTCTCTTGGGTCACATAAAGTAACCTATAGTTTGCAAGGATATGAAATGAGACTTTGCATATGAAAATCTGAACCTGGAGGAGCTCGAGTACATTGTGCAGTTTGAATAGTCTTTAGATGAGTTTGCTGTTGACCTAGATTGAGACACCTCTACCTTTGGTCCCTGCCTTTGAAGTAGCTGGCCTAAAGGTGTGGAAGGAATTGTAGCCCTGCACTGCCAGGGTGCTCTCTACAGCTTTAAAGTATGTTTCAGTAACTGCACAGATGCCCACATTCTCCAGGGTGAGGAGAGCCTGAAGAGAGTAGAGTGTCTTGTTTAGGCTTCTTGCATTGAGCACAAACACCTTTAGATTACCTTTGGTTGCTTTAGATATGTCAGATTTGCCAGTTTGGCATTGCCTGAAAAGGACACTATAGAGTAGGACAATGTTTCAGCCAATATTCATAATCCTAGAGGGGACAGGTGCAGACCATCCTTGGCAAAGCACTGTGGTCTGTTGGCCATCTCCTCTCATGCTGATCAAATATTGTACTCTCTTTGAATGACACCAGAAGCTTCTAAGCCAGTTATCTTTTGTTCATATTGTGGCATCATCCTTAGTATAGAATGTTTCTCAGTGTTAGGCACATACCAACCATAGACACATAGAACAAGAGCTCCATAATGTCTGTCGTCATATAGTCCAGGGAGGTATGCCTCAGGTCATTCACACCCATGTGCACTATAAGTTATAGCAGTACTTGTGCTCTATTGACTTGAGTACAGGGGGATTTGTTAGAAACTAGCCCTGATAAACAACTGACTGTGATTTTGTCCTTATTCAGCCTGATGAGTGGGACATCTGTATGTCTCATAATGGAGTCTTCTATGACTAAAATATTGGGTAGTGTGTTCGCTTCCCTTTTAAGCTTTGTAGTTGAGACTCCAAAGGGTGTGGCTACATGTGTTGTGTTGGATATTGCTTTTGGTGGAATGCTTTGGGGATTCCTGAGGACTTTTCCTTTGCAGGATGAATGTTTAGGTGGTCTTTAGGATTTAGGAAGGCTACTTTTAAGTACCTGGGCATGTGTTGGTCTATGTGTTTGGTCTGTACCATGTGTGATGGGTGTAATGCTTGCATTAATGGCCACCTGATTATTATTTGAAGTGTTCATAGACTAGTAGTAGGCTAACTGCCCTTGAGGGCTACTTTAAGATTAGCCATTTACCCCATGTGAGAATCAAACCCCACACCTTATGTCTGCAAGGTAAACACCTTAGCCATTAAGCCAACCACCCTCCGCTTCTGTTTAAGAGTCTTGCCTCTACTGACATTATGTAATTACATCTCTCACATACTATATCTATTTCTCTACAGATTAGATGTCATTGAACATGAGACAATTCCTACACTTTCTCAAATTGCCCATATCTAACAGGCTGTTGATGGAGAAATTGGGAAACTGCCAGTCCATTGTGTCAGGTCTTTTACAGGTGAACTACAAAGGGGTGGTACAGCAGGAGTTTACAGCAGGCTAACTTGGGTGTTGTGAGAGAGGAAACTACACCTAGCTGTGTATGACTGAAATCATGTGGTGGTTCTCCTCCATCCACAATCAAGCTCCTCTTTGTGCAACTGAGTTTTATAGGGAAGCTATTGGGAACATTTAGTTTCTGCCTCCATACATGGCACTATTAAACACCGCTGCAAGACACACAGTAGAAATTATAGGCTCAAAGAAAAAAACTAAACCAACTAAAATGCCCTCTAACCAATGAAACTATCTCACTTTAAGCCTCCCTATGTGTGTCCCAACTCGGATAAACCAGGATACTTTCTACTCCCACTAGAATTGCAGTCCCAGTCTTCTTAATGTAAAGACACACTTTAGTTCGCCACAAGTGAAAAGGGACCAGAAAGAAATATAACAACTAGGTATAACAATTAATTACAAAGTGATTCTAAGGCAGTCAGGTAAAAAGTAAAGGCTTGTAATCAGCAGGATTAAAACCTGCATGGGAAGACCCCATTGGATTTTTAGTCTATCATCTTACTCAATCAACAGGATTCAAACTTGCATGGGGAGACCCCAATAGATTTCTAGTCCATCACCTAAGCCACTAAGACATGACTACAGCTCCAACAGGTAAACATTAGGCTATCATTCTGTAGACTATTACAAGACTAGCCAAGAACCAGGGGACAGAATCAAACTCTCTACCTTGTGTGTGAGAGGTAAAGACCTTAAGCATTATGCCAACCACTCCCCCATATTTACAAATTGTTAATGGCCTGGGGGCCTTTGTTTCCCATTATTTTTGGTTTTGACTGTGATTCTTGAGCAAAGAACTTGATAATTATGTTATATGATGATCCTCTTAAAAGTCTACTTTAATAATGTTTCTATGCATAAATCTTTACCATTCCCCAACAACAAAGAATAATGTTGGTTGGTCACTGCATTGTTTCTGGTTACTCAATTCCTGTAATTAAATATAACAAGTTTCAGTGTGCTTAAAACTTGCAAAAGAACCTTGCAAGAGAAGGTCCACACCAGTAGTGGATAGCTGTGTGCAACATGTTGCCTGAAGTAGGCCAGACTGACCTATATGACCCAGATTATAAGTAATCTTTAAGTTTCTGCTAACATCAGCTTCCGGACACTAGGCAGCTGGGCTACAAAGGGGTTGTACTCTGAAATTCAGCTGATAATAGAGAGAAAACCAATGACATTTCATGAGTGTCACCCAGTGGATAGCCAACTGGCTCACAAATAGGACCCAGGAAGTTAGAACTGGGGAGTCCACCTCTACAAAGAGGCCAGTCACAAGTGGAGTCCCTCAGGGATCAGTCCTTAGACCATTCCTTTTTGTCATTTACTTCTCTGAAGTCAAGGCCAGTATCAGTGGTCTCTGGCTGAATAAATTTGCAGATGATTGCAAATTAGGAGTTGTCATTGATTTCCACACTGACACAAATGTTCTCCAGACGGTACTGACACAGACAAGCAACTGGTGTTAGAGCCATGGACTTAAACTAAATGCAAAAAAATGCCTAATAGTATCCTTCAGGATGTCATCCACACCTGGTAACTATCATATTGATAACACACTCCTTAGAGTTGACCCAGTAGTCAGGGACTTAGAGACACACATATTGTTACACTATTCAGCATCAGTTAGACATATCATTGAGTACAATGCCACCTTTGGTATGTACCTAACCAGGCATATCCAACAAATGGAACATCCACAGAGGTTCCTCACTAAAAGAATATAGGGCTTAAGTAAAATGTCCTATGGAGACTGCCTCAAGGCTCTATCCCTGTATTCTGTTTCCTACAGGCTTTTGAGGGGAGATCTATGCCTGGCATACAGGGCATTGTCAGACCCCCTACTCTAATGGACCTCCTGCATATCCAGAAAACAAACAGTACCAGAATTACCCATTCTAAAGACTTAAATTTTGCCTGTGACATAAATAGGACCTACTGGAGAGATAGGTGTGTATCCCAGAGACTACCTTGTCTATGGAACAAGCTCTCCATCCATGTGAAGCAGAGTTCCTCTCTAACCCAATTCAAGTGCAACTTGGACAATTGGATGGGAAACTGGAAATTCATCCCTGGTTTAGCATCTATGTCTCTAATGCAAATAGGTAACCTGTAAATGGTTCATCTCCCAGGCCCATGCTTACACTTATCAGGGGTATCAGAACTTGTTCATAGGTTCATAGGTTCATAGTTCATATACTAGGGCTGCCCCCTTTAGTTTGAATAAAACTATGCCTATTATTTTGCTGTGCCTCTGTCAAACAGTGACACTGGAAGCATATTCATCAAATCAGGGTTTGACATGGCCTTATATGTCAGGGCAGGTCACCTCTGAAAGGCCTTATGATTGTCTTTTGTCAGAGATTTGGGATGCATGGCTAGGCTTAAAAAGGTCCTGGTGGTCATTAACCTTGTAAACACCTATGAACTTCATCTCTACCAAAAGACCAGTCACCAGTGGTGTTTATTGCTGGACCCATTACTGTTTAGAATTTATTTTTCAGAAGTCCAGGTAAACTTGGATGGCCTGTGGCTGACCAGGTTCACTGATGACTGCAAATTGGGAGTGATCATTGAGTCCTCTCCAATGTTAATATACTGCAGACAGGGTTAACACAGACAAATGATTGGTGTCAAAGCCACGGATTAAAGCTAAAGGCAAAAAAATGCATTAATATTCCCTTTGGGAAAGCTAACATCCCTGCTAATTACATTAAAGACAGCACCCCCCCTAAGTGTAGACCCAGTGGTATGTGATCTAGGTACTCACATTGATAGCAGTCTGAACTTTGACCACCACTTATCCACAGTAGTGAAGAAGTCCTTCTACGTGGCGCATATTATAAGTAAAGGCATCATATCTAGATCTAAGGATGTTATAATTCCATTATACTTGGCCCTCATCAGACCAGTAATTGAGTACAATGCTCCCTTTTGCATGTACTTCGCCAGACACCTACAACAATTGGAGAGATCATAGAGGTTTCTCACCAAGAAATTACAGGGTACACAAAACAAGTCTTACAGGGAAAGACTGAAAGCCCGGCCACTGTATTCTGCCTCCTACAGGTTGCTAAGGGGTGACTTCTTCCTGGCTTACAGGGCAGTCTCTGACCCAGCCCTAATGGAAATGCTACACATCATATCTCTCAACTGTCCACATTTTTTCAGAATGTCCAGATTTATGCCTAATATTTTTTGCCTATTCCTCATAAAATTTGTGCTTTTCTGGTAAATCACTGAGGATTGAAATAACTAAATAATGCCATATATTTGAGTTTCAGACATAATTTTCTTCAGAAAATGCATGCTAAGATAAATGCTGTTATTCTAGCAACTTTCTAAATCTGTAAGAGTAATATTTAAAATCTGTCCCTATTTGGGGGCCTTTTCCCCCATTAGTTTAGTTTTTGTCCATATTTCTTATACTAAGAGGTTGAGAGGTATGCTACACATTCGTAAATCAAACCTCTGACATGAACAGGTCATGGTGAAGAGATATACATCTCCCAGAGACTGCCACTTTTCTGGAACAAGCTTTCAATTCACATGGAACAGATCCCCTCCTTGACCCTCTTTAAAAGATCAAAGGATAGGTGACCGCAAATTCACTCCTGGAGTGATGCACGTCCCTCCTTGACAGAGGAAGTCATTATTAGCTATCATAGACTCTTACCTCTGCAAATTTCACTCATGTAACCACTGACAACTGGGCCAACTTGGGCTAAATATGGCTAGGTGTGTAAGGCTCTAGGGCTGTTAGCCTAGTAACCTTCTATGAATCTATAAACCTATGCATAAATTGTATAGCTTTCTTACATAGACTAGTTTAAGGAAAACAACATTCATTAAAATTCATATGCATTTGTCTGTCTTTTAGATATCCAATACTGAACAGTTTCTTCATTATATCAACTCAAAAATGTTTCAGCGAGAGGAACAGCAGAAGCTTGCTTCAATTGCATGCCGTATTGGTGCGTATGAGGTGCTGGAACCTGTCTCAGAAGAGGTGGAAAAGGTATGAACCAACAAATAATTTTTAACTCATTTATTCTGTTTTTCACATTTACATTTGTTAGGTCTTATTATCCCTATAAAATTTTAATGAAAGATGTCTGTTCACTCAAGTTTCCACAGCAATTACCATTTTCTGAACAGCGTTGATTGTGAAGATGGTACACAGTTCATATGCATTACCTCTAAACTGTCCAAATTTTCACAGAATGTCCAGATTTTTGCCTCATATTTTTGGTTTGGTAACCTATGTTCCGATCGACACATAGGTCAAATGGCTGAGAATTGTTTACATGTGGTCAAGTTTCAAATGCAGTGAACATGCAATATATCGACAATAGAATATTGAGTAAGCACCCATAAGCACCTTGCCTCACTGCCTCACCAGCTGGAAGTTATAATAAAACAATACAGCAATAAATAAATAAATACAGGTTTGTTGCAACAACAACAAAATCAGCAGCACAAAGTCCCACTCAAAAGCACAAAATCACCTTCAAAAGTTCCCTCCAGCAGTACAAAGTGCCTGTATTGTG
Source organism: Protopterus annectens (assembly GCF_019279795.1). Taxonomy (NCBI): domain Eukaryota; kingdom Metazoa; phylum Chordata; order Ceratodontiformes; family Protopteridae; genus Protopterus; species Protopterus annectens. The sequence continues at coordinate 11,711,654 of NC_056741.1, read as the reverse complement.
ATAATATAGAATGGTTATACATCTCCATATGATGGCAAAAAAAAAAAAAAATTTACTCATCTGTAAGGAATTCAAATGACAGACACTTGCTCCATAGGCACTCCATGAGTCAGCAGCTTTGCTAACAGCTCAGTACTAGGCTAACTGCCTTTGTAAGCCATTTTAAGTCTAGCCAATTATCCCTTGTGAGGCTCAAACCCTGCACCTTGTGTTTGTAAGGCAAACACCTTAACCATTAGGCCACCCTCCCAACTCTCAGTTGTAAAAGTCTTAATTAACCTTTGCTCATATGGACTCGCTGGTGCCATCTTTGTTAAAATGTTCACCTTTTACTTGTTAATGTTTCTGTGTAGGACATTCAATCTCATTTGTATGATTATATGCCAGTCAACATCCTATAATGCGATGAGAGGTTAGGAAGCCTTTTTGTCTTAATCCTCATAAAAGGTGTAGTTTTCTAGCAATTCAGTGAGAGCTGAAGTCACTAAAGAATGACATTCATTTGAATTTCAGATTGTATATCCTTTAGAAAATGCATGCTAATGCAAAACCTATAATTTGATAAACTTCCTAAGTTTATAAGAGCAATTTCAAAAAGCTGTCACTGAGTCTTTATCCAACCGTTATTTTGGCTTCATCCAGAATTCTTATTGTAAGAGGTTGACAGACATTCCCTGAATGGTAAGAACTGAAGTTACAGATTTCAGAAAACATGCCATTTGGGTCAAGTGTAACCCACTCGCCAACCTTGTCCACATCAGTCATGTTAGAAGTCCACACCTTGACACTGGTATAATCATATTCGAGGTTGTTGCACCTTGGGAAAAAGAAAAGCAACACATTGCATTTGTATTAGAGGTCTATTCTATGTCTAGTTTCAAATATTTGGGCCTCTCCCCATAGTTATAGTACAGCAAAAGTGTTTTTGAGGAAACAGTTTCACTAAATCATATTACTAGCAATATAGACTACTGAATTTCTCTTTACTTACAACATTCTATGAACTTCTTAAACTAATCATATTTTAAATGTATATCCAGTAAAGAAAATGAAAATTACAAATATCAGCTAATGCCTTGTCATGAATGACTGAATCCATGCATTGGAGACAAAAGGAAACTACAAAGTTTGTGAGGATATGTAGATTGCAAATATTCTAGATATTTCAGACTAATAAATTATGCACACTGTGTGTTATAGAAACTGAAACTTTGCATAGAATGAAAACACATCCCACAATTTAGACTGTTGCTCTTTTCAGTAGTGTAGTCTTTCAACATTTAACAATAAGTTTAATTACATAACTGATATACAATAAGGCCTGCACATTCTTTATCAGCATAAGATAAAGAAGTCTGCAACTCTAATTGTATGCGTAAACACTGGTTGACGTGCAAACATGTCCTGGACATACACAGGGTGCTGAGTGATATATTCTTGTAACCAGTCACTGACTTTCTGAAAAATGTTCAAGGTTATTTTTTCCCTTATGAATAATTATAAGAATTTAATAGCTAATTACACTTTTTAAGAAGACACTCATTGAATCAAGCTGCATTGCATTCATTTGATATTACAAATGCCAAATGTGGGCACATACAACCAGAGTTCAGCCTATATCTGTGTTTCATAATGAAGAACCTACCATTCTGTAAGAATATTAGTAAGGAATCTGTCACCTGTAGTGGTGGATTAGAGACATAATACTCTGACTACTGATTAGGTGACCTGTGTTTCAGTAGAAGCTTGGATGCAGGCACAGACATGGAGAAGCCCATCCTGTGGGTGAGAAGGGAGGTACGGATGCTAATGGATGCACTTGTTACTTGCAGTACTGTCTGTGGCTGGTGAGAGCAGTCCTCCTGACTTCAGACTCTTGCAGAAGTAAGGGGGAGTCCAGCACTTGCACTTGTATGTCCCATCCACAGGATGCTACTGGGCATGTGCAGGAGGCATGTCTTAGGGAAAAAAAACACTTTGACAGCAGTTTAATACTACGTCAGGTGTCTTGATCATCCCACTACCCCAAACAGGGCATGATGTTAGTTCAGATGTGATTAAAGTGGGTTTGGAAGAAAAAAAGAAAGAAATATTACTGAAGAACATGCAGCCACAGCTATGCAGTGATAAATGGTGCAACAGTTAATGTTACCTCACAGCAAGAAGTTCTCATGTTCGATTCTTGGTTGGGGTGCCTTCTGAGCGGAGTCTGCATGTACTCCCTGTGTCCATATGGGTTTTCTCCCACATTCCAAAGACATGTGTCTAGAGCATTTCTACCTGGGCCTTCACTGAAAATAGGGTCTCTCCTAGGTGGACTTTCACAGTCAACAAATGTTAAATAAATTTAGTGAAAATAGTGCTAACACACCAGTCATGAAGATTATACAGTGATAAATTTACTATCATTTCTTGAAAATATCATTAAAGCGCCTATCACCACAGGTAAAGATGCTTGCTGTTGTATTTATATCCTATCAATCATCTGAAACAAAAAAATCCAACAGAATAGCAGAAAATTAGTTATACAGTTAAATATATTGCATGGGATATCCCAGTGCTATATAGGTTCATAGGTTCATACTAGGCTATCTGCCCGAGGGCATTTACAAGCCTAGCCCATAGTTTTGTGGCTTACGCCACCCCTTTAGTATGGGGAACTATACCCATTATTTTGCTGTGCCTCTGTTGAGCAGTGACACTGAGGTAATCCCTGGGGTATATCTGCAATCTCCCATCCATTGGTCAAGATTTCTCTTGAACAAGGCCAGCGAGGTGCTCTGCCTCACATATACCGGGATTTTATTCCACAGCATAGGGAGTCTTTGGGTGATGAATCTATCCCTCCAGCACGTCCTATTAATAGCCGTGTCGAGGTTTAAGTCTCCCGCCTTGTGGCTCTGACGGATCTAGATTTTTGAGGTGAAGCATATTCATCAAATCTGGGTTTGACATGGCCTTGTATGTTAGGCAAAGGTCACCTCTGAGCAAGCGGTGGCGACTGAATAGAGCTGGAGTTCTTTCAGTCGGGCAGCATAGGACAGATGTTTGAGACCCTTTATCCTTTTGGTGAGGAACTTTGTGGCCTCTCCAGCTGCTGCAAGTGTCTGGTCAGATACATTTCGAATGGGGCATTGTACTCAATCATTGGTCTGATGAGTGATGAGTATAGGGAGACTATGACCTCCCTTGATCTAGATGAGAATCCCTTCATAAGGTGGGCAATGTAGAAGGTCTTCCTAACTACTTTAGCTACATGGGTGTCGAATGACAGACTACTATCAACCTGGGTCCCCAGGTCCCTGATAACTTCTTCTGTACTCAGTGGATTGCCACCTATTTGGTAGCTAGGGGTAACCTTGTTTTTCCCCGAAGGGTATGACTATGCATTCTTTGGCATTTAACTTTATGCCATGGCTCTGGCACCAGTTATCTGTTTCTGTGAGACCCTTCTGAAGGATATCTGTGTCAGATGTGTTTTCTACTATGGCCCAGTTTGCAGTCATCTGCAAACTTTGTCAGCCATAACCCTCCTGTGTTTGCTTGTACTTGGAAAAGTAGATGCCAAACAAGAGTGGGCCCAGGACTGAGCCCTGTGGTACACCACTTGTGACAGGCTTTGAGTCTGACATGGCACCAGCAACTCTGACCCTGTGGGTTCTGTCACTCAGCCAGTTTGCAACCCATCTTGTGATGTATGGGTTAACATTTAAGCTGATGAGTTTTTCAATGATACCCGAGTGGGGTATTGTATCAAAGGCCTCGCCAGATCGGGGTAGCTGTATGGACTGCCTTCTCATCATCAATGGTGATACCCGAGTGGGGTATTGTATCAAAGCGCCATGGGTCGAGGTAGGCTGTGCGGACTGCCTTTCCCTCATCAATGTGACTTTTTGAAAAAGTCAACCAAGTTTAGAAGGCATGATCTGCCTTTGACAAAGCCAAACTGGGATGGATCCAAAGTCTGCAAATTCCCTATGTCTTTATTTATGAGGTCCATTATGATCTCCATGGCTTTGCAGATAAGGTGCAACAGTTAATGTCATGTTCGGGGTGCTCCTTGTGTCCAAGTGGGACCACATTCCACCTGGGCCTTCCAGTCATGAAGATTATCCAGAGGTAAGACTATGATTAAACAGCTGTCCTGCAGAAGGAGTACAAAATAGAGTTACTCTGCATGATGTTATTTACTTTACAGTATAGAAAAACAATTGTGAATTAATTTTAGTGTTAAATATAAGAGGGAAACAGCAAGTGAGAACAGAATGTCAACGCAGAAGTGATGCAGGTAAGGTGGGAGTTAGGTTATGTGTCCATTGGAAAAGCACTTGCTGTCAGATTTTTGATGGAGGTGTCTTTTAAGTTGTGCTCTGAAAGTGGGTAAAGAGGAGACTTCTTTTAGGTGGGGGGCAGAATTTGGGTGCAAAATTGAAGAAGGAATGGTCAGTATAGTGCAGTTTAGTTTGGGGTCTCTGGGAATAAAGGAGTTAATTGGGAGAGGTTGCAGAGGTTGTAGGGAGTGGTTTTATTACAGAGTTTAGTAGTGGGAAGTGGGAAGGCACCTAGTTAAAGTAGTTTGAAAAGAATAGACCCTAATAGAGCTCAAATCTGTAGGAAGCTGGTAGCCCTTTGGCTTTGGACAAGGTTGGTGTAGTGGTGTTCCTGAGGGGGAGAACTGGAAAAGAACTGACAGATTTTGTTTTCAATGGCCTGTGGAGTAGATACATTTTTTTAGAGGCTGTGGGTACAACTAGGAGTCTGTATTCAAGTTGAGAAAGGATGACTCCTTTGCCTATTGCAGCTCTAGCTGGTCTGGACAGAAAGGGAGATATTTTCCAGGACCAGAATAAAAGAGAACTCATCTTTTTCCTGGTGTTTTCATTGTGGCTTTGAAGGTTAAGTGACTGGTCTAGCCATAAACTTAAGCATTTGAAGGACATGTTCATTTCTGTTGGAGAACCATTGAGATTTGTGATGATGAGATTTTTACTTAATTCAGAGATCTTGCTCAGAACACATTTTCATAAATCTTTTGCATGCATGCTTCTCATATTCTCAAACTTTTTCATTGTTTTCTTTTCCATTGTACCCATAATATTGTTTTCCTCTGTAATATTGTTAATTTGTCTCTATGTATTTGTATGTCTGTTTGGCTTTTTCCTCGGTCTCCACTGAAAAGGGTAATTCTTACCAACCCGGTTAACAAATGCAAATAAATAAATAATAAATAAATAAATTATTTTCAGATTTTGCGAGGTTCTAAATATACATTATGTTTTGTAGGGATTTAGGACTAACTTATGATTATTTATCAAATAAGGGAGTGGAGTTCAGATTGATGCTGGGTTTGAATAGCTGAATGTGAGGGTCTGGAATGGATAGCCATGTCATCTACACAAAGAGTGATAGGGAGGTTAGGGAGATCAGAGGATAGTTTATTAATAAGGATTAAAAACAACAGTGAGGTGAGTATGGCTCCCTGAAGTAATCCTCTGGTAAGGGGTACCAGTGATGATAGGAATGAGACTACTTAGACTCTGAAATCCCGACTTGTTCAGAAATGTTGGCACCTGATGACAGTGCTGCGGCTAACCACAATTTCCTAGAGTGAGTGAATGAGCAGGAAGTGGTGAATAAGGTCAAAGGTTTTGGTAAGGTCACTAAAGAGAGCTCCTGAAAGCTTTCCTTTATCCATGTTGGACAGGATCTCACTCTGGAAGTGACCATAGTTCTGTCATAGTTGTGATGTGACGTCTCAATGAATAGCTGTTGACATGCTATGAACCCTTAATAGTCTGCAAGCTAACTACTGAAATAAATTTTGAATTTGATGTCCAGGAGCCTAAAGTATCTTTATCCTTCTCTTAATGATACTGTCAAGATGTCCGCAGTATGTCCTGTTGGCAGTACAGTGGGTAGCATATGCTTATGAGTATCCACCACTGAAATAAAAGGTGTGGAACATGCTGTATACATTTCAGGTTATTGCAAGTGGGGAACAGTAGACTTCTTTTAGGTGAAGAGGGAGGGATTTCCGGAGTTTGAATGCTAGAACATAGAAGGAATGGCTGGCACAGTGCACTTTGATTTGGGGTATCTAGAGTGAGGAAGTTATGAGAGGTGGCAGAGGTTGTTTGCTGTGGTTTTATTATGGAAGTTGACTGCAAGAGGTGGGAAGGCAACTGGCTGAAGTAGTTTGAAAAGAAAGAAGAGACCACAGGAGTAGCTCCACTCTGTAGGAGATTGGTAGCCATTTGCATTTGGAGAAGGTGTTGTAATGGTGTTCCTTAGGGAAGGGAATTCAAAATGAACCAGCATAGTTTGTTTTCAATGGCTGCTGAGTGGCTCGATTTTTTTAGAGGTTGTGGCTATGATGGGGAGCTAATGTTCAAGCCAAGCAAGAGCAACTTCTTTGCCTTCTACAGCTGTAGCTGGTCTGGGAAGAAAGGATATTTTCCAAGACTAGAGTAAAATGGAACTTTATTTTTCCTGTTGTTTTTAATGTGGCTTTGTATAAAGAATAATAGGCAGTTTGGGAAATCAGACATCAGAGGGTAGTTTGTTAATAAAGAATGAAAACAGTGGGGTGAATATGGATCCCTGGGCTACTCATCAGGTAAGAGTTGCTGGATGTGATAAGGATGAACCGGTTATGACACTGAAATACCTATCTGATAAGTAATCTTGGAACCAGAGAAAAGTGCTGGAGCCAACCCAGATTTTTTTTGAGGGAGTGAATTTTATTTATTTAACATTTATTAACCGGGAAAGTCCGACTTGGAACGAAGCCAATTTTCAGTGGAGGCCCAGGGAGAAACGCTCCATATGTATGTCTTTGTAATGTGGGAGGAAACCTGAGTAAACCCACATGAACGCAGGGAGGGCATGCAGATTCCATAGAGAAGGCACCCCAACCAAGAATCAAACCAGAACACCTCTTGCTGTGAGGTGACAATGCTACCACTGCACCACTTCGCCATCCAAAGAAAGGAATAGGACGTGGTTAAAATGATCAAAGCTGCAAGGTCAATGAAGAAAAGTCCTGAAAGGTTTATTTTATCTATGCTGAGAAGGATATCATCTGAAAGTGTTTAAGAAGCAGGAGGTGGTACTGTTGGATGTAAGTGGACAGTTGGTTGTAAATAATTTTTGCAAGTATTTTCCCAAGTGTAGGGATGATGGAGATAGGGTGGAAGTGGGAGGTATTTACTGGCTGAGGCTGTTTGGGAAGGGGTTTAGCAAGAACAGTTTTCCATGTCTGGCTATGTATTTTGAGTTAATCAGAGGTCATAAATTTGGAGAAGTGGTGTGGTAAGGACTTTGCAAAGTGATATAAACCAAGGGAGTAGGTCATCTGCACCAAGAGGTGCATCCAGGGGTATGTTTTCGGATAGGTGTCAAGTTCTTTGTGTGTAGTTTTCTTAAAACTGAAGTAAGGATAAAAAGGTGGGGGTTAGGTGAGTTTGGTTGAAAGGCAGAGGTTGCAGTACTAGGCAGGTGGCTGAATTCCTTGAGAAAGTCAGAGGTTAAGAGTAGGTCTTTAAGAGGTCTGGATGGTGATAGGGTGAAGGTGGAATCTGTGGCTATTAAGCCCATGAAATGATTTACTTTCTGTCAGAAATGCTTTAGTTTGCCTAGCAAAGCAGGTGTTTTGTTTCTGAAATGTTTGGTTTTGTGTCTGCTTATGGCTTGCTTAGCTAGGTGACAGAGAGTGTTAAAGGCAGTATGTTTTTTCTGATGACGGGGCTTTTCTTCATGAAGACCACATATTGTCCCTTAGTTTGAGCAAAGTCAATATCCTGGCAGATTGATTCAGTGCCCGAAGATTGCCAAATTAGCCAAGAATACAGCATCCATGGGACCAGATGACATCCCGGCTGTGTACTACATGAACTATAATATGAACTGGCACCTCACCCAAGTGTCATGTTTAATCATAGCCTCACCTCAGGTTTCCTACAGTTATCCCAATCCACAAGGGGATCCACCTTGAAACTACCATCCCATCAGTCTGACAAGCCTTATCTGCAAGGCCATGGAGCGTATTATCATGGAACTTATAAACAAAGACATTGGCAACCTTCAAACACTGGACCCCACCCAGTTTGGGTTTGTGAAGGGCCGATCTTGTCTCCTGAACCTGATTGACTTCTTTGAATCAGTCTCCAGAGCCATGGACAAGGGTAAGGTGGTCCACACAGCCTATCTAGACCTTGCTAAGGCCTTTGACACCATCCCCACTCTGGAATCATAGATAAACTTACTAAGTTGGGCATTAATCCCTATGTCATCCAATGGGTTGCTAAATGGCTTACTGATAGAACCCACACTGTAAAAGTAGCCGACTCCAAATCCAGCTCCAGACAAGTGACAAGTGGAGTACCTCAGGGTTCAGTCCTGTTTGGCATCTACTTCTGAAGTACAGGTCAACACTAAGGGACTCTGGTTAACAAAGTTTGCAGATGACTGCAAACTGGGAGCCATTATTGAATCCCCAAATGATGTGGATACTCTACAAAAGGGCCTTACAGAAACAGATGCAAGCTCAATGCCAAGAAATGTATTGTTATCCCTTTGGGAAAAACATATATCCATGAATTACCATAGGTGGCAGTACACTAAACACAGAAAGTGTGATAAGAGACTTAGGGACACAGGTGGACAGTGGTCTCACCTTCGATAACCACATCGCCACAACAGTCAGGAAATCCTTCTATGTGGCACACCTCATCACGAAGGGCTTTTCATCCAGAAAAAGGAGGTCATTGTCCCACTGTACTCATCCCTCATTAGACCCATTATAGAATACAACGCCCCATTTGGTATGTACCTCTCAAGACATCTGCAACAACTGGAAGGCCTCAGAAATACCTCACTAAAAGAATCACAGGCCTAAAGCAGATGCCCCACGCTGACCGCCTTTAAAAACTCCAGCTATACTCTGTCACATATCGTCTACTCAGAGGCGATCTCTGCTTAACATACAAGGCCATGTCAAATCCAGAGCTGTTGGGCATGCTACACTTAAAGAAATCCCAACCCCTCAGAGCTACACGCCCAGGGATCTAACCATTCTCATCAGAATAAACAAAACATGCTGGAGGGATAGGTTCCTGACCCAGAGACCCCCCAGACTCTGGAATAGATTGCCCATACATGTCAAGCAGAGTGCCTCTTTGGACCTCTTCAAGAGGAACCTTGATGATTGGATGGGAGAAAGGAAATTCAAGACAGGAAGAAATAGCCAGGGAATTGTTATGGCTAGGCTTGTATAGGCCCTAGGGCTGATAGCCTAGTACCAACCTATGAACCTATGAACCTATGAAGTTTTCAGTTCAGTGGTTAGACAGGGGTTTTTGTTGTATCTGAAAAGGTGCTGAGTTTGAGGAAAGAGTTTGTCTTGAAGTTGAAGGCGAGAATGTGTAAGAGCTGTGGCAGCTGAGAGGAGTTGTGTAAGTTGGTAATGGAAGACCAGTAGAAAGTATCTAGCTGTTTTTGAGGTTTTCTGTGTTGATGGTAGATCTTGGTCTGAAGGTAACTAGTTTGGGGGTAGTTTGGGTGACAGGTGAATACTTTGGAAGTTTATTGGGGAGGGGCCACTGAGTGAGGGTGTATTAGACATAAAGGGAGGCTTGTTAGTGATTAGCAGATCCAGGAGGGAGTGGTTATTAGTTCCAATATTTGATCACATGGTGTCACTGACTAACTTTGCAAGGTTGATATTGGTTTGGAATTTGGCAAAGTAGTTTCTCAGAGGACCTAGGTAGTTTAAGTTAAAATCACCTAGAATAACAATATTTTTTTAGTTGTTGGGCAGCTGAGGTGATAGTACAAATAAGAGATTTAAATTTGTTAAGAGACTCTGGAGGAGGAAGGTAAGCTACTGCTATTAGAAGGTGATTATTTTATTGTTTTTCTAAGAGAGAAGCTTTAGAAGGATCCATTTGGGTTCAATATTGGAGCAGGCATTTGTTTCAGCAATGATTGGTGGGTTAAGGTGTTTTTTAAAACGAATGAGAGTGCTCTCAGCTACTCTATTATCAGGTCTCATGTCTTGGAGGTATTTATAGGAGGGGAGTAGATTCTAAAAGTTAGGGTTGTCTTGTTTGAGCTATATTTCAGTGACAGCTGTGATATCAGCTGAATGGGTTGTAAGGAAGTTATTTATCTAGCCAAGTTTATGAGAGATGCTGTGGACAATAATGCACAGAAGAGGATAGAGGCGTTAGGAAAAGGTTTGGGTCTTATGTGATGGGAGGGGCCTGGACTGGATTCAGTGTTGGCTCTAAAGAGAAGTATGAGCGGGGTAGGGGTGAATTTGTAGAGTTGGTTAGGAAGTTTGAGGTGGGGCTTGTTGAGAGCTGTAGGAAGTTTGAGGTGGGGCTTGTTGAGAGCTGTAGGAAGTTTGAGGTGGGGCTTGTTGAGAGCTGTAGGAAGTTTGAGGTGGGGCTTGTTGAGAGCTGTAGGAAGTTTGAGGTGGGGCTTGTTGAGAGCTGTAGGAAGTTTGAGGTGGGGCTTGTTGAGAGCTGTAGGAAGTTTGAGGTGGGGCTTGTTGAGAGCTGGTATTTTTGGTGGAGATGAGATAAAGGGAGTGTGAGGCTGGAGTTGTGTGTGCTCCACAGAGGAGATTGGAGCAGACGAAAGAGTGGGGCGGGTCTTGGAATTCAAGTGAGTGATTGTGGAACTTTGTAGTAGGTTGGTGAAGGGTATGCTGAGAGATGGGAGAAGAGATGGGGTTACTGTTGGTATAGTGCAGTGGGTTAAAGGAAGTAGAATGACAGTGAGGTAGAGAAGCACTGCGGAGGGCAGTGGTAGTAGGGGAGCTCTGAAAGTAAGTGACACGCATCTAAGATGATGGGTCAGAAGGTGAAGTATGTTGAGAGCTGTAGGAAGTTTGAGGAGGGGCTTGTTGAGAGCTGAAAGTATTTTGGTGGGTCAGAAGATGAGATAAAGGGAGTGTGAGGCTGGAGTTGTGTGTGCTCCACAGAGGAGATTGGAGCAGACGAAAGAGTGGGGCGGGTCTTGGAATTCAAGTGAGTGATTGTGGAACTTTGTAGTAGGTTGGTGAAGGGTATGCTGAGAGATGGGAGAAGAGATGGGGTTACTGTTGGTAAGTGACACACATCTATGATGATGGGTCAGAAGGAGGAGTATAATGGTGAGGTAGAGAAGCACTACGGAGGGCAGTGGTAGTAGGGGAGCTCTGAAAGTAAGTGACATGCATCTATGATGATGGGTCAGAAGGTGGAGTATGATGGTGAGGTAGAGAAGCACTGTGGAGGGCAGTGGTAGTAGGGGAGCTCTAAAAGTAAGTGACATGCATCTAAGATGATGGGTCAGAAGGAGGAGTATAATGGTGAGGTAGAGAAGCACTACGGAGGGCAGTGGTAGTAGGGGAGCTCTGAAAGTAAGTGACACGCATCTAAGATGATGGGTCAGAAGGTGGAGTATGATGGTGAGGTAGAGAAGCACTGCGGAGGGCAGTGGTAGTAGGGGAGCTCTGAAAGTAAGTGACACACATCTAAGATGATGGGTCAGAAGGTGGAGTATGATGGTGAGGTAGAGAAGCACTGCAGAGGGCAGTGGTAGTATCTAAGATGATGGGGCAGAAATAGAGAGTGTATGTGGGAAGGTAAAGGCATTGAGAATGCATTTGTTAGTGGGTTTATTTAAGTGTGGAGGGTGATGAAACTGTTTGAAAGTTTAAGGTGGGAATATATCACATATTGAAGAAGTGGAATATAAGTTTAGTGAAGGTGTATGTACCTTTAGTGGGTGGTCAGAAGTAGGTGGGAGAAAGGTAGAGACAGTAATGTATAAATTGGAGAGCCTGGGGTGTGCTTGGGGAAATCAGGGTGGGAGGAGAGAAAAGTGGGGCACACTTTCAGACTGAGCTTGCAAATAGAGGTGAAATTAAGTGTTCTTGTAAGGGGCTTCAACCCTTAACCTGCAAGTGTGGGGGGACTTCACATCCACTGCATCCCTTACTTAATACAAACTGTCTCCAAAGTTGTACTTCCATGAAAGAGAGGGGCTCATTCCTAATGAACAGCATTGTGAGAAAATGAGATACTAACAACTACAGTGACTCCTGAACATAAGTACCTTGTGGGAAGTAACGTCATCCCTAATGAACAGCATTGTGAGAAGATGAGATACTAACAACTACAGTGACTCCTGAACATAAGTACCTTGTGGGAAATAACTTCACTGGTTCTTCAACATGGTATCTTATGAAAAGTAACTTGTGTGCTTCCTGAATGTGGTACTTTATGGGAAGAAACTTCACTGGTTCCTCAACACTGTGCCATATACAAAATGACTTCAGTGGTTACTGAATGTGACACATTATGGAGAAGCAAATTCAGTCATTGCAGAATATGGAACTTTACAGGAAGTAACTTCAGTGGTTCCTAAATATGACAACTTATGGGCTGTTGCTTCAGTGGTCCCTGAACATAATACCTTGTGGGAAGTACTATGACTGAAAACATGAAACAATGAAAAACATAGTTATCTCCTATTATCCCTCTAAAATTAGTCACATCTTTGGCTAAAGGCCCTCAGCAGTGGCACAGTCTAGAACATTCTGAGGCAAGGTATTTCAAGGTGTCACTGCCATTCATGCTAAGTAATTTCTTGTCTTTAGTAAACTCCTCTTGCATATCCAGTCATTTCCTGCTTATTTATTCTTCCCTCGCTTTCTCCCTTATGCCTTTTGTCACTTCCTATATCTGAATAATTTTCCTTTGCTGTTCTGTTATTCAGGCTGCAAGTGCCATAATTCAGGTATTTTATCATTTTAGGTGCTCCTTAGTAGAATCCATCCATTAACTTAATGCCCCTTTTCAGATAGGACCTCAGGAATTGAATTTAATAATACCCATGAGTGTTTAACAACACTTTGTTCAGGGCAGCTAAGATCACTGTCTGTCTAGAGTCTGTAACCCCAGCAAGCACACTGATATTGCAGTCCCATTACTGAATTACTTATTGTAAAAGTACTTGTTTATTCATTTAGGGGGTCATGATGAGCTACAGAATGACCTCCACTGCCTGCTCCCTTCACTCACATCATCTTATCTCTCAGGAGAGCATTTGGTTCTGGGGTTCCTTTCCATGTGATAGGCAGTGCTACACTGCTTCATATGATCCACACAGCTGCCAGTTTCTGAATGTCTGCACCAGTTTCTTTTTTTCCCGAATAATTTTCATTAGTTTTATAAAACTGAAACACAAAAATAAACATACAATTCAAATATAACAAAGAAACAAATATAACTATATACAAGAGTCCACAGCAGTGATGCAGCAAACAAGTCATTAATATTTTTCCAGTAAATCATCATTCTTCAACCCCCCCCTTTTTAGGGTTGATCCCCATCATCCAACAGCATACATTCTCTTATAGAAAGTAGCAGAGAGTATCTGCAGCAAGCAATATAGAAACACTTATATTTCTCAAAACAGCCATTCCACATCCCCTTTCCCCATCCAAACATGCCAGCTGCCATTTATAACAATCTTGTATGAAGTGCCAAACCAGTGGCCTCAAAGGTCCAGTCTGAAAATCTGAAGAGTAAAATGGTTGAGTTCATAAAAAATTGAACAATAATTCTGAATCAGTACATCTAAGAAGACTAGCCATCATGGAACCCACATTTATTAATGGTCACATGTCCTCCCATGTCAAGTGTCTGTGCTTTCTAAAGCAAATGCGGGAAACACGCCTTAAACATAACCTCCTCACCAACTATTTTGCCAGATTATGTAGTTTCTGATGTAAAGTGTGAGTTATTTGTGTAATTTATTTCACTAAAAGGGAGAGCACACTGATATTTTTCTTAGCAATGAAAACTCTTGTTCTGGCGTTATAAAAGACTTGAACCCACAATGCATCACTATTGAAAATTAGCATATATGTCATTTTGTTTCTATGTGAATTGCAACATCACGAGAGTATTATGTTCTAGGAAGACAAGTTATCAACTATGTCATGATAGGGGAACACATTGCACTGGAAATACGCATATATGATGACATAGTAGTGAAACCTGGCAGACTTTTTCTTTAATTACCGTCGATCACTCCCTGTAAGCAGATACTGTCAAGCTTTCACTGCTGATTGAAGTAGTATTGCTTAACCATACACGCCCCAGCCATAGAATTGCATATTGAGATTTCTATTTAAACCCAGTCTGTGCTTTTTATTGAATCTGGCAAAGGCCAGGCTGAAAACCCTCACTTGGAATCAGCTGAAAGAACAACAAATAAACTGACTTTATTTCCAAAATATGTGTCAGATTCAAGTTTTATTGTTTTACTATAGTAATATTAGTTCATGTTCAGGAACTATAGTATATAAATAAATTATAATTCCACATAAAACAATTGTGCAAACCTAGACTCTGCAAGTGGGTAACAGCTTTAAATTCCAGGACTCAAAAACAAAAGTCCTGGGATAGCAATCTTGGAGTTTATATATATATATATATATATATATATATATATATATATATATATATATGTGTGTGTGTGTGTGTGTGTGTGTGTGTGTGTGTGTGTGTGTGCGTCTGTGTGTGTGTGTGTGTGTGTGTGTGTGTGTGTGTGTGTGTGTGTGTGTGTGTGTGTGTGTGTGTTTGTGTGTGTGTGCGTGTGTGTGAACTGAAATTAATTGAATCACCCATGTTAGCACACTACTATGCAAGCACCAATTAACAATCTCAGCACATGGAAAACAAACTGAAAAAATATAATAAAACATAATTTTTTGCAGGGTGGCAAGCTCCCCTACACCCACCATGCTGGGAGCTGCACCCCCTGCCACCCTGTTAATTATATATACTAGCTCTGAGATCACACAATGTTGGGGAAGGGGCATATTTCCTACCCCAAAAATTATGTGAACTTGCACACTTGTCAACCATCTGTTTACATGAATTAGACCAGCTAAATAGATGTCTACCAACTATAGGGTCGACAAATTTACTTAGACCTTATTTATATATATATATATAAAATATTCAGCATACTTTTAATACAGAGAATAATAATGTACAAAACAAGCAGACACAAGGCTTTTTCAGTGCTGTTGCTAGATGGATCCTGTTATCGTGAATTGAAACAAACTTGTTTTCGACTAGAACTTGTCTCATTTACCTGACTTGGGCCTTTCTTGTTTTTGTAGCATGTGAAAGAGTTCTGCAGTTTGAACTTGACATCACCAATAAATGGAGTAGGACCAGATCAGATCCGCCAACTGCTGCTGGAAGGAACACTCAAAATGAAAGAAAACAAAGAGAGCAAGGTAAGCACACCTGGATGGTAGTGTTAGGACATTAGGATCTGTACCTGGAATGTAGTCCTATCAGAGATATACGCACACCTGGATGGTAGTGTTAGGACATTATGATCTGTACCTGGAATGTAGTCCTATCAGAGATATAAGCACACCTGGATGGTAGTGTTAGGACATTATGATCTGTACCTGGAATGTAGTCCTATCAGAGATATAAGCACACCTGGATGGTAGTGTTAGAACATTAGGATCTGTACCTGGAATGCAGTCCTATAAGAGATATAAGCACACCTGGATGGTAGTGCTAGGACATTAGGATCTGTACCTGGAATGTAGTCCTATCAGAGATATAAGCACACCTGGATGACAGTGTTAGAACATTAGGATCTGTACCTGGAATGTAGTCCTATCAGAGATATAAGCACACCTGGATGGTAGTGTTAGGGCATTAGGATCTGTACCTGGAATGTAGTCCTATCAGAGATATAAGCACACCTGGATGGTAGTGTTAGGACATTAGGATCTGTACCTGGAATGTAGTCCTATCAGAGATATAAGCACACCTGGATGGTAGTGTTAGGACATTAGGATCTGTACCTGGAATGTAGTCCTATCAGATATATAAGCACACCTGGATGGTAGTGTTAGGACAATAGGATCTGTACCTGGAATGTAGTCCTATCAAAGATATGATCTGCACCTGGAATGTAGTCCTATCAGAGATATAAGCACACCTGGATGGTAGTGTTAGAACATTAGGATCTGTACCTGGAATGTAGTCCTATCAGAGATATAAGCACACCTGGATGGTAGTGTTAGGACATTAGGATCTGTACCTGGAATGTAGTCCTATCAGAGATATAAGCACACCTGGATGGTAGTGTTAGGACATTAGGATCTGTACCTGGAATGTAGTCCTATCAGAGATATAAGCACACCTGGATGGTAGTGTTAGAACATTAGGATCTGTACCTGGAATGCAGTCCTATCAGAGATATAAGCACACCTGGATGGTAGTGTTAGGACATTAGGATCTGTACCTGGAATGTAGTCCTATCAGAGATATAAGCACACCTGGATGGTAGTGTTAGGACATTAGGATCTGTACCTGGAATGTAGTCCTATCAGAGATATAAGCACATCTGGATGGTAGTGTTAGGACATTAGGATCTGTACCTGGAATGTAGTCCTATCAGAGATATACGCACACCTGGATGGTAGTGTTAGGACATTAGGATCTGTACCTGGAATGTAGTCCTATCAGAGATATACGCACACCTGGATGGTAGTGTTAGGACATTAGGATCTGTACCTGGAATGTAGTCCTATCAGAGATATAAGCACACCTGGATGGTAGTGTTAGAACATTAGGATCTGTACCTGGAATGCAGTCCTATAAGAGATATAAGCACACCTGGATGGTAGTGCTAGGACATTAGGATCTGTACCTGGAATGTAGTCCTATCAGAGATATAAGCACACCTGGATGGCAGTGTTAGAACATTAGGATCTGTACCTGGAATGTAGTCCTATCAGAGATATAAGCACACCTGGATGGTAGTGTTAGGGCATTAGGATCTGTACCTGGAATGTAGTCCTATCAGAGATATAAGCACACCTGGATGGTAGTGTTAGGACATTAGGATCTGTACCTGGAATGTAGTCCTATCAGAGATATAAGCACACCTGGATGGTAGTGTTAGGACATTAGGATCTGTACCTGGAATGTAGTCCTATCAGATATATAAGCACACCTGGATGGTAGTGTTAGGACAATAGGATCTGTACCTGGAATGTAGTCCTATCAAAGATATAAGCACACCTGGATGGTAGTGTTAGATCATTAGGATCTGCACCTGGAATGTAGTCCTATCAGAGATATAAGCACACCTGGATGGTAGTGTTAGAACATTAGGATCTGTACCTGGAATGTAGTCCTATCAGAGAGATATAAGCACACCTGGATGGTAGTGTTAGGACATTAGGATCTGTACCTGGAATGTAGTCCTATCAGAGATATAAGCACACCTGGATGGTAGTGTTAGGACATTAGGATCTGTACCTGGAATGTAGTCCTATCAGAGATATAAGCACACCTGGATGGTAGTGTTAGAACATTAGGATCTGTACCTGGAATGCAGTCCTATCAGAGATATAAGCACACCTGGATGGTAGTGTTAGGACATTAGGATCTGTACCTGGAATGTAGTCCTATCAGAGAGATATAAGCACACCTGGATGGTAGTGTTAGGACATTAGGATCTGTACCTGGAATGTAGTCCTATCAGAGATATAAGCACATCTGGATGGTAGTGTTAGAACATTAGGATCTGTACCTGGAATGTAGTACTATCAGAGATATAAGCACACCTGGATGGTAGTGTTAGGACATTAGGATCTGCACCTGGAATGTAGTCCTATCAGAGATATAAGCACACCTGGTTGGTAGTGTTAGAACATTAGGATCTGTACCTGGAATGTAGTCCTATCAGAGATATAAGCACACCTGGTTGGTAGTGTTAGAACATTAGGATCTGCACCTGGAATGTAGTCCTATCAGAGATATAAGCACACCTGGTTGGTAGTGTGAAAACATTAGGATCTGCACCTGGAATATAGTCCTATCAGAGATAAAAGCACACCTGGATGGTAGTGTGAGAACATTAGGATCTGTACCTGGAATGTAGTCCTATCAGAGATATAAGCACACCTGGATGGTAGTGTTAGAACTTTAGGATCTGTACCTGGAATATAGTTCTATCAGAGGTATAAGCACACCTGGATGGTAGTGTTAGAACATTAGGATCTGTACCTGGAATATAGTCCTATCAGAAATATAAGCACACCTGGATGGTAGTGTTAGAACATTAGGATCTGTACCTGGAATATAGTCCTATCAGAGGTATAAGCACACCTGGATGGTAGTGTTAGAACATTAGGATCTGTACCTGAAATGTAGTCCTATCAGAGATATAAGCACACCTGGATGGTAGTGTTAGAACATTAGGATCTGTACCTGGAATGTAGTCCTATCAGAGATATAAGCACACCTGGATGGTAGTGTTAGAACATTAGGATCTGTACCTGGAATGTAGTCCTATCAGAGATGTTGATTCATAGCTAATAAAAACAAGTAAATTTTATTTTCAAGTGCTGAAATTTGAGGAATTGTATTCGTAATTGTTAATGGCTGCTCTATGTAACTTCTACATATCCTAGGTACAAAACAGTGAATAAAACAAACTGACAGCTTTATAAGTAACAAGTAAAGAAAAGGCATACAAGATACGGCGAATGAGTGGTGAAGACTAACCTAAAATGCCAAATTATATGAAATTTCATATTTTTCCAGTAGTTATTTCAAATTCCAGAGCTCTGTTGTATTTCCCAAAATAAAATGGAAAACTCTGCCCCTTCCTATGCTTTTAAAAATGATATGACAAGGTGAGAGTACTTGGAAGCTAATGCTAATACCAAAAAACAGACTTGACTCGTTTTTTTTTAACATTCTGTTGACATAT
>NC_056741.1:11577835-11685335 GCF_019279795.1 Protopterus annectens | reverse complement strand
ACACTAGGGAAAAAAACAAGTAGCTACTTGTAGTGATGGGAGAAATAAGATATGAAATGATGTAAACTGAAGATTTACACTGCATGCCAAAGGAAATATGATATGTGCCTCTGGTGACCTGGTAATAACAAATGGCAGTGCCAAAAATGTCCTGTTATACCAGCTTTATAATCAAACAGCTAACTTTTGCTGTGTACAAAATGGCAGCTCAGTACAAGTAATGACAATACTTTAATCATGAAAGCAAACATCAAATGTTCACAGAGCAAAACAATGGTAGGGAAACCAAATACTCCAAACAGTGTATACGATGTATTCCAAGGAATGAAAAAAAATCTCTAATCTCCAATATAATAAAAACTGGTTTATTCGAATAACAGGCGGTAAGCGCTTTCACTGGGATAGCTTCATCAGACCGTATTACAAAAAGCACTAAAAAACAGTCAGTTTATATAATTAAAAAGGCGCCAAAAAATCAATTAATGTGGAGTCCCCCTTAAAGGAACATAGGAGAACTGCTACCTAATACAAAATGTAAATGTTAAAATACATGACATATTGTCTAAAACTTGTTAAAAGAATGTGTATAACGCCTAAACATAAGTATCCCTATAGGCACTTGTTAAATACAAATTATCTATCATATAAAATAAACCATATGTGCATTAAATAAGCAGCTCATTTGAATGTTTTAAGTCTTCTTGATTTTAGCAGTGGACGTAAAGGAACTCTGCCATTAAGTCCTGGATAAAGATCAGCCCTAAACTTAATGATCCAATCTATCTCCCGGTTCTCTGTATGGTTTTCTACATCTCCCCTTCTAATGGTCCTAAGGATCTGTTCAAGGACTCTAAATCTGAACTCATGGTTGCTTCCATGTTCTGAAGTGTGTTTGGCAAGGGCATTAAAAAGATGGCCCTTCCTAATGTGATACGCATGTTCTCGAATCCTGTCTCTTAGCATGCGGTTGGTTTTGCCTACGTAGTAGGCTGGACAGGAGGTACAGGTTGCCAAATACACCACATCTTTTGATCTACAGTTGCCCTTAACTCGAATGACGAAGTCCCCAGACTCATGTGGTGGTCTAAAGACTGGATCACTAAGAATAAAAGGACAAAAATTACATGTATGGCAAGGTTCCATATGTGGTTCCTCTGTACATCTATCAAAATTAATGGATTTAGGGTAGCAAAGTAGTTGCTTGATGTTCTTTTTATTTCGGTAGACAAACCTAGGTTTGTCCCCAAGCAGCTGTTTAACAGTGGGATCGACTGACAGGACATGCCAATGTTTAAGTACAACATCTTTAATAGCACCAACATCTTTAGTATAATAAATAGGAAACAAAATATCATTATGAGGTGATGATTGTGTGACTATTTGTTGTGTCTTGATGAAATTGTCACGAGCTCTTACGGCTCCTTCAGAGAAGTAAGGCATGGCTCTGTCATTCCTTAATCCATCAATGCCCTCCATGCCCTTACTAATATCTGAGGCACTATAGCCTCGCTCTCTTAACATGTTGTCTAAATTCACCAAACTAGTGGCAAAATCAGAGTCTCGTGGAATGTATCTAGAAGTCCGCATGGACTGTCCACGAACAATGTTGTTATATATGTATCCAGGGTGCATGCTGGACCGATGTAGGAGACTGTTCCTATAACTGGATTTTCTATAGAGTCCAGTGTTAACAATTCCTCCTGGTAATTTTTCTACATACACATCTAAGAAAGGAATGCTGACATATGACCATTCCATAGTAAAATTAAGAAACCAAACAAAATCATTGATTGATGTAAAAAACTCATTCAATTGTCCTAATGTACCCTTCCAAACAAAAAACAGGTCGTCTACAAAACGCCTGTAGAACGGTACATAGAGTACGAATAACTCATTCCTAAGAAGATGTTCATGTTCCCATTCGGCCATAACTAGGTTGGCGTAGCTATTGGCACACGAGGTGCCCATAGCTACGCCCATCCCGCTGCAAATACAGGCCTTCCTGAAAGCAAAATACATTCGAGTCCAAAACCTTCCTAGTAAAGAAATAACCAAATCAATATCAAAAGGAGAAGCTAACCTCCTTAGATGTGTATTCAACATGTCCAGTCCTTCTGTGTTGGGGATAACAGTAAATAATGACTGGACATCCATAGTTACCCAAATTAAATCATCTATCTGCGTACTGGTTCTCACGTATTCATAGAAGTCCAGTAAGAACTGTCTTGTATCTTTAAGTATAAACAAATTAGCCTCAACTACTGGTCTCAGTAAGGTTTCAACATAAATGGAAAGTGGTTCGGTCGACCAACCTCTGCCCGCAACTATTGGCCTCATGGGAGGTAAAACCGGATCTTTATGAATCTTAGGAAGACCTTGGATAGTTGGTATCAACGGATGTACCACAAACAAAAAATTGTATAATTCTTGATCAATGACATTGTTGTCAAGTAACCTCCGAAGTGTTAATCTAACTTTTTCAATGATATTATCTAATCTTGTCTCAGTAATGGGTTCATAGAACCTATCATTCATCAACATACTTAACATATCTTTATTGTACCTCTCTAAATCAAAAATAACTATCCCTCCACCTTTATCTGCAGGGCGTATCATTATGTCATGGTTGTTACGTAAAGTCTCTAGGGCTATCCTCTGTTCTAGGCTCAAGTTGTATCTATGTTTTGTATTCTGTCTACCTTCCATACTATAGAGTTCATCCTCAACAAGTTTACTATACGCTGCAATCAAAGGGTGGGGGGGTGGAACAAATGTGCTCGGTTTTCTTAATGCTCCTATAGTGGATGAATGTGCAGGTTGTTTAAAAAAGATCCTTAAAGATAGGTTCCTGACAAATAACTTGAAATCTTTCAGGGTTTCTTCCAATCTACTGTATCTGCTGGGAATAAATGTCAAGCCTTTTGAAAGTACCTGAATTTCAGGGTCACTTAAAGTGTACCTAGACAGGTTAAATACTAACTCTGTCTCTTTCTCTCCCACATCTTTTTGATGCTCCGATTGGAGGAGGTGTTGTCTGGGGAGAGCTTCCTCTTGTGTCGCCCCCTGCTGTTGGACCTGGTTCTCTCCTCCCTCATGTGGGTCTTGATTGGAAAAGGGAGTTTATCAGTGGATTGAGGTGGGCCCATTAAAGGCAGGGGATGTTGTCGTTCAGTGGTGCCAGTGTGAGTACGATCCTTCCTAAGATCCATAAAACCAGTTTTCCTACGAACAACAGGGTCTGAAATGATATTATGAATTCCTGCACTGGCCATAGAATTAACAATGACCTGGTCATTACTGACAACTTCAACACTGGTATGGCCAGAATTAGAGGTTGCATCCATCCTATCAACATTAGACATATCTGAACTCAAATTGTCAACTGTAACAGAAGTCTCATTGTCAGTAGCTAAAATTACATTATCAGAACCATTAATTAAGTCAATTCCATTATTGTCGGAGGTAATCCTCGTGGAATGTCCAGTAATACTGTATGCGTTACTGGCCACCATTGGCATCAAATCTGGGCCAAGTGAAGATTTGGCCCAACTTAAAGTCAGTAATGTCTCTGTGTAGTTTAGACCTTTTTTGATTCAAAAGTCGCTTCTCGTATAACATAACATTGTCTAAAATGCCTGTAAAGGCGTTGTCAACAACAGAACTTGGAAAAGTAGCATAAATGTCCGACTGGCTTCTCTTAATAGCATCTCTGAGTGCCGTTTCAATAGGTAAAAAGAAAGCATTCATTAGTTTCATGTAATTGAGGCTTACCTCAATGTTGAGTTGCTGCCAGTCGAACAAAAGCTCCGGATAAAGGGTGCCCGTGGTGGGCATCTTGAGCACCCTTAACCCTCTTGGAATAATCCGGCGTTTCACTGGGATAGCTTCATCAGACCGTATTACAAAAAGCACTAAAAAACAGTCAGTTTATATAATTAAAAAGGCGCCAAAAAATCAATTAATGTGGAGTCCCCCTTAAAGGAACATAGGAGAACTGCTACCTAATACAAAATGTAAATGTTAAAATACATGACATATTGTCTAAAACTTGTTAAAAGAATGTGTATAACGCCTAAACATAAGTATCCCTATAGGCACTTGTTAAATACAAATTATCTATCATATAAAATAAACCATATGTGCATTAAATAAGCAGCTCATTTGAATGTTTTAAGTCTTCTTGATTTTAGCAGTGGACGTAAAGGAACTCTGCCATTAAGTCCTGGATAAAGATCAGCCCTAAACTTAATGATCCAATCTATCTCCCGGTTCTCTGTATGGTTTTCTACATCTCCCCTTCTAATGGTCCTAAGGATCTGTTTAAGGGGGACTCCACATTAATTGATTTTTTGGCGCCTTTTTAATTATATAAACTGACTGTTTTTTAGTGCTTTTTGTAATACGGTCTGATGAAGCTATCCCAGTGAAAGCGCTTACCGCCTGTTATTCGAATAAACCAGTTTTTATTATATTGGAGATTAGAGATTTTTTTTCATTCCTTGGAATACATCGTATACACTGTTTGGAGTATTTGGTTTCCCTACCATTGTTTTGCTCTGTGAACATTTGATGTTTGCTTTCATTATTTGCTGTTGTTCGTAACAGAGCATTTACTCCGTGTGGTTTTACATTTTTATTCACACTATTATTTGGCTGTTTTCTTCCACCGGAGGCATGATTGGAGGGGAACAAGTTCAAGTTGAATTGCCGTATGTTCCACGTAACATCCAGGAAGTTCCGGCTGTGATGAGGTCTGTTTGCGACCGTTTGGCTGATTGCCTGAGAGCAGAGGAGAATCCTTTAACATTTTTTGGAGAGACGGGAGATATGAAGGAACTTGGAGCTGATACTACAACATTGGACTACGACCGAGAGGGTCTGCGTCTGGCGACAGACAGTTTGGAACTGGATTTACTTAAATTGAAACGGTTGCAGACCCAAAGACAACACTTTGAGGTCTGCATTCAACGCCGGATTATTCCAAGAGGGTTAAGGGTGCTCAAGATGCCCACCACGGGCACCCTTTATCCGGAGCTTTTGTTCGACTGGCAGCAACTCAACATTGAGGTAAGCCTCAATTACATGAAACTAATGAATGCTTTCTTTTTACCTATTGAAACGGCACTCAGAGATGCTATTAAGAGAAGCCAGTCGGACATTTATGCTACTTTTCCAAGTTCTGTTGTTGACAACGCCTTTACAGGCATTTTAGACAATGTTATGTTATACGAGAAGCGACTTTTGAATCAAAAAAGGTCTAAACTACACAGAGACATTACTGACTTTAAGTTGGGCCAAATCTTCACTTGGCCCAGATTTGATGCCAATGGTGGCGTCAGTAACGCCACGAGTATTACTGGACATTCCACGAGGATTACCTCCGACAATAATGGAATTGACTTAATTAATGGTTCTGATAATGTAATTTTAGCTACTGACAATGAGACTTCTGTTACAGTTGACAATTTGAGTTCAGATATGTCTAATGTTGATAGGATGGATGCAACCTCTAATTCTGGCCATACTAGTGTTGAAGTTGTCAGTAATGACCAGGTCATTGTTAATTCTATGGCCAGTGCAGGAATTCATAATATCATTTCAGACCCTGTTGTTCGTAGGAAAACTGGTTTTATGGATCTTAGGAAGGATCGTACTCATACTAGCACCACTGAACGACAACATCCCCTGCCTTCAATGGGCCCACCTCAATCCATTGATAAACTCCCTTTTCCAATCAAGACCCACATGAGGGAGGAGAGAACCAGGTCCAACAGCAGGGGGCGACACAAGAGGAAGCTCTCCCCAGACAACACCTCCTCCAATCAGACATCAAAAGATGTGGGAGAGAAAGAGACAGAGTTAGTATTTAACCTGTCTAGGTACACTTTAAGTGACCCTGAAATTCAGGTACTTTCAAAAGGCTTGACATTTATTCCCAGCAGATACAGTAGATTGGAAGAAACCCTGAAAGATTTCAAGTTATTTGTCAGGAACCTATCATTAAGGATCTTTTTTAAACAACCTGCACATACATCTACTATAGGAGCATTAAGAAAACCGAGCACCTTTGTTCCACCCCCCCACCCTTTGATTGCAGCGTACAGTAAACTTGTTGAGGATGAACTCTATAGTATGGGAGGTAGACAGAATACAAAACATAGATACAACTTGAGCCTAGAACAGAGGATAGCCCTAGAGACTTTACGTAACAACCATGACATAATGATACGCCCTGCAGATAAAGGTGGAGGGATAGTTATTTTTGATTTAGAGAGGTACAATAAAGATATGTTAAGTATGTTGATGAATGATAGGTTCTATGAACCCATAACTGAGACAAGATTAGATAATATTATTGAAAAAGTTAGACTAACACTTCGGAGGTTACTTGACAATAATGTCATTGATCAAGAATTATACAATTTTTTGTTTGTGGTACATCCGTTGATACCAACTATCCAAGGTCTTCCTAAGATTCATAAAGATCCGGTTTTACCTCCCATGAGGCCAATAGTTGCGGGCAGAGGTTGGTCGACCGAACCACTTTCCATTTATGTTGAAACCTTACTGAGACCAGTAGTTGAGGCTAATTTGTTTATACTCAAAGATACAAGACAGTTCTTACTGGACTTCTATGAATACGTGAGAACCAGTACGCAGATAGATGATTTAATTTGGGTAACTATGGATGTCCAGTCATTATTTACTGTTATCCCCAACACAGAAGGACTGGACATGTTGAATACACATCTAAGGAGGTTAGCTTCTCCTTTTGATATTGATTTGGTTATTTCTTTACTAGGGAAGGTTTTGGACTCGAATGTATTTTGCTTTCAGGAAGGCCTGTATTTGCAGCGGGATGGCGTAGCTATGGGCACCTCGTGTGCCAATAGCTACGCCAACCTAGTTATGGCCGAATGGGAACATGAACACCTTTTTAGGAATGATTTATTTGTACTCTATGTACCGTTCTACAGGCGTTTTGTAGACGACCTGTTTTTTGTTTGGAAGGGTACATTAGGACAATTGAATGAGTTTTTTATATCAATCAATGATTTTGTTTGGTTTCTTAATTTTACTATGGAATGGTCATATGTCAGCATTCCTTTCTTAGATGTGTATGTAGAAAAATTACCAGGAGGAATTGTTAACACTGGACTCTATAGAAAATCCAGTTATAGGAACAGTCTCCTACATCGGTCCAGCATGCACCCTGGATACATATATAACAACATTGTTCGTGGACAGTCCATGCGGACTTCTAGATACATTCCACGAGATTCTGATTTTGCGACTAGTTTGGTGAATTTAGACAATATGTTAAGAGAGCGAGGCTATAGTGCCTCAGATATCAGTAAGGGCATGGAGGGCATTGATGGATTAAGGAATGACAGAGCCATGCCTTACTTCTCTGAAGGAGCCGTAAGAGCTCGTGACAATTTCATCAAGACACAACAAATAGTCACACAATCATCACCTCATAATGATATTTTGTTTCCTATTTATTATACTAAAGATGTTGGTGCTATTAAAGATGTTGTACTTAAACATTGGCATGTCCTGTCAGTCGATCCCACTGTTAAACAGCTGCTTGGGGACAAACCTAGGTTTGTCTACCGAAATAAAAAGAACATCAAGCAACTACTTTGCTACCCTAAATCCATTAATTTTGATAGATGTACAGAGGAACCACATATGGAACCTTGCCATACATGTAATTTTTGTCCTTTTATTCTTAGTGATCCAGTCTTTAGACCACCACATGAGTCTGGGGACTTTGTCATTCGAGTTAAGGGCAATTGCAGATCAAAAGATGTGGTGTATTTGGCAACCTGTACCTCTTGTCCAGCCTACTACGTAGGCAAAACTAACCGCATGTTAAGAGATAGGATCCGAGAACATGCATACCACATTAGGAAGGGCCATCTTTTTAATGCCCTTGCCAAACACACTTCAGAACATGGGAGCAACCATGAGTTCAGATTTAGAGTCCTAGAACAGATCCTTAGGACCATTAGAAGGGGAGATGTAGAAAACCATACAGAGAACCGGGAGATAGATTGGATCATTAAGTTTAGGGCTGATCTTTATCCAGGACTTAATGGCAGAGTTCCTCTACGTCCACTGTTAAAGTCAAGAAGACTTAAAACATTCAAATGAGCTGCTTATTTAATGCACATATGGTTTATTTTATATGATAGATAATTTGTATTTAACAAGTGCCTATAGGGATACTTATGTTTAGGCGTTATACACATTCTTTTAACAAGTTTTAGACAATATGTCATGTATTTTAACATTTATATTTTGTATTAGGTAGCAATTCTCCTATGTTCCTTTAAGGGGGACTTTACATTAATTGATTTTTTGGCGCCTTTTTAATCATATAAACTGACTGTTTTTTAGTGCTTTTTGTAATACGGTCTGATGAAGCTATCCCAGTGAAAGCGCTTACCGTCTGTTATTCGAATAAACCAGTTTTTATTATATTGGAGATTAGAGATTTTTTTTCATTCCTTGGAATACATCGTATACACTGTTTGGAGTATTTGGTTTCCCTACCATTGTTTTGCTCTGTGAACATTTGATGTTTGCTTTCATTATTTGCTGTTGTTCGTAACAGAGCATTTACTCCGTGTGGTTTTACATTTTTATTCACAATACTTTAATCATAATGAATACACTGACACAAGACTCTAGATAAAATGCATTATGGGATACATATATTCTTAAAATATCTGTGCTCTCTCTCTTTATATATATATATATATATATATATATATATATATATATATATATATATATATATATATATATGGGTCCACTTTGTAATTTTGAAAGCCCAGAATTTTGAGTTTTGATACATGGAACTCAAAACATTGAGATTTTGGAATCTCGAAACTACAAAGTATTGCAAAAAAAAAAAAAGCTAACTAAAACAATGTTTTTGCAGGGGGGCAAGCCCGCTTGCACCCCCCACACCCCCTGCAACTTACATATACCATCTCCGAGATCGCGCTACACTGAAGAGAATGGTAATGGTCCCGTTATGCTTACCATTCTCTCCACTGTAGCGCGATCTCGGAGATGGTATATTTAAGTTGCAGGGGGTGCAGCTCCCCACACGGGTGCTGCAGCGTGCTTGACCCCCTGCAAAAACAGTTTTTATTTTTTTTATTGTTTTTTTTTTTTTTTTTTTTACTTTGTTACTTTGTAATTTCGAGATTCCAAAATCTCGAGTTTCTTGGATCGGTATTTTGAAACTCGAGATTTTGGGCTTTTGAAATTACAAAGTGGACCTATATATATAATTATCCTGGCACTGTCTATTGTTAATCTTTAGAAATAAATGATTAGCTATGAAACAGCATCTTGAGAGAAACATCATTAGTAAGATATACAAAACTAGATGCATACTTATTTGACCATATTATTCTATTGCAGCTCGGGTAGCAAATCGGTTCACTGCCTTCACTTCCATTCTGGGTCACTCGAGTAGCATAGGATCTAATGCTACAAACAAAGTTAGAACTTGAGGAAGGAAAACTAAAAGACAGGATAATATAACTAGCATTAATATTTTTATACTCACTAGGGTTAGGGACAATCACACTTGTTTGAGTTGGCTTAAGAGCATGCAGTCTGTCGTTATAAATAGAGAGTTTTTAACTTCCACACTTGTCTTGAATATTCAGTTGAAGTTGCATGTTTAAAGGCACAGCAACCATCTTAACGATGTGCACCTAGTTATTCTCAGCTCAGACTCATTACGTTTGTTTTCCGGAACACTACTTTCGGGTTGAGGCTAATCAGGAACTATCTGGGTATGCCTCCAATTTTATCCAACTATGTCACCATATTTGGCTTGCATCTTGTAGAACCTTGGTTCATTAGTTTTCTGCACTGCAAAACCTGTTAAGGCCCACTTCTTCCCCAACCAACTTCTGCTAGAAAGATTGCCCTTGTAAAAGGGCAGGTAGTGGTCATACAGAATAACACCTGTTATAAAACGTTTTGTAATACTCTTTAGCTCACTGGCCATTTTGTTTGTTTGATATGGAATAGTTTTAAGCTCAATTTTTGATTCTAATGTTGACATTTCAGGTCCTACATCACTTCGAAGCATTAGTTACAGAGTAGCTCAATATGGCAAGACAGTTCTGTGAGGATCTGATTGCTACAACTTATTTTTAGCTATTTGCATTGTTCTCTCGGCTTTACCACTTAATAGAAGATAGTCATGACCTGACATCAGAGGTGCAGCTAGTCATTCCATTCTGGTGCCCCTCCAAAAATAAAACAAAAAAAAACCCACAAACAAATTTTGTTTCTTTTTTGACATTTCATGAGACCTTGGTGGCCTTTGTGTTTCTGATGTAGCAGTTCAGCTCACTGTAATGGGGGCACTATATTTCTTTCTTGGTATAACAACAAGCTATCATGTTTTGATAGTTGTGCTCTGACTGCATAGTACTTATGCATGAGATGTGTGGTTTGTATGCATAAATATGTCAATCCATCTTGGATATAATGCATAACAGCTTGTAACTATCATTAATTTTGGGTAGGTTGCTTTAGCTTTTCTAATTTATTTCAGATAATAGCTAGTGAGGTATAGGATTTTTGGATAACATATCTACAACAAATAACTGTTTTCCAGACACATGTGTTTCTTTGACTCTGAACCTTCACAGTCTCATTAATAATCTTTCTGGGGGAACCTTGTTTAGATCAAAGATACTAATTAGTGGACTTGTTTGTGATTAATCTGAAGTTGGAAGTTCTCTGGAGAACCTTAACCTTCCCATATACTTGCAAGACACTTCTTTTCATAGGTTCCTAGGTAATTACTAGGCTAGTGACCTTAAAGGGCCTTTTTAAGTTTGGCCTTGCTTTCCAGATGTATTTGGCAGGTTCTGATACCCCTCATTTTACTGGAGGCATAACTTGGGTAATGGGTATCGAGCATTTACAAGCTTCTTCTTTGTAATGGGGATGTAGGTGGTAGGTCAGATATAAATTTAGTTCCCCATTCACTGATCCAGAGTGCACTTTAATAGGTACAGAGAGGAACTTAGTTTCACATGGATGGGAAGTCTGTTCCAGAGAAGGGTTGGTCTCTGTGATACATATCTGTCCTTCCACTGTGTTTTATTTATGTTGCAGATGAGGTTTAGGTCCTTATATTAGGTATTTCTGATGCTATTTGTTTTGCAGATGAGCACAGGTCCATAAGGGCTGGATCAGAGGGTGCTTTGAAGGCCAGGTTTAGCTCACCTGTCAGCAAACTGTAGGAGAATGAGAACAGGGATAGGGCTTTGGGGCAGTCCTCACATGGCATGTTGTTTACATCATGTATTCATTTTGTGAGGAGCCTCCTCTGTGGATGCTCCTGTGGTTGCATATGCCTCATCGGGTACATACTGAAGCGGGGATTATACTCAATGATTAATCTAATGAGAATTGAGTACACTGGATCAGTGACATTTCTGCACCTAGATACCTTACTCTTGAGTGACATCTTTGCACCTAGATACCTTACTCTTGAGTGACATCTTTGCACCTAGATACCTTACTCTTGAGTGACATCTTTGCACCTAGATACCTTACTCTTGAGTGACATCTCTGCACCTAGATATCTTACTCTTGAGTGACATCTTTGCACCTAGATACCTTACTCTTGAGTGACATCTTTGCACCTAGATACCTTACTCTTGAGTGACATCTTTGCACCTAGATACCTTACTCTTGAGTAACATCTCTGCACCTAGATACCTTACTCTTGAGTGACATCTTTGCACCTAGATACCTTACTCTTGAGTGACATCTTTGCACCTAGATACCTTACTCTTGAGTGACATCTTTGCACCTAGATACCTTACTCTTGAGTGACATCTTTGCACCTAGATACCTTACTCTTGAGTGACATCTTTGCACCTAGATATCTTACTCTTGAGTGACATCTTTGCACCTAGATACCTTACTCTTGAGTGACATCTCTGCACCTAGATACCTTACTCTTGAGTGACATCTTTGTACCTAGATACCTTACTCTTGAGTGACATCTTTGCACCTAGATACCTTACTCTTGAGTGACATCTCTGCACCTAGATACCTTACTCTTGAGTGACATCTTTGCACCTAGATACCTTACTCTTGAGTGACATCTTTGCACCTAGATACCTTACTCTTGAGTGACATCTTTGCACCTAGATATCTTACTCTTGAGTGACATCTTTGCACCTAGATACCTTACTCTTGAGTGACATCTTTGCACCTAGATACCTTACTCTTGAGTGACATCTTTGCACCTAGATACCTTACTCTTGAGTGACATCTTTGCACCTAGATACCTTACTCTTGAGTGACATCTTTGCACCTAGATACCTTACTCTTGAGTGACATCTTTGCACCTAGATACCTTACTCTTGAGTGACATCTTTGCACCTAGATATCTTACTCTTGAGTGACATCTTTGCACCTAGATACCTTACTCTTGAGTGACATCTTTGCACCTAGATACCTTACTCTTGAGTGACATCTTTGCACCTAGATACCTTACTCTTGAGTGACATCTTTGCACCTAGATACCTTACTCTTGAGTGACATCTTTGCACCTAGATATCTTACTCTTGAGTGACATCTTTGCACCTAGATACCTTACTCTTGAGTAACATCTCTGCACCTAGATACCTTACTCTTGAGTGACATCTTTGCACCTAGATACCTTACTCTTGAGTGACATCTTTGCACCTAGATACCTTACTCTTGAGTAACATCTCTGCACCTAGATACCTTACTCTTGAGTAACATCTCTGCACCTAGATACCTTACTCTTGAGTGACATCTCTGCACCTAGATACCTTACTCTTGAGTGACATCTTTGCACCTAGATACCTTACTCTTGAGTGACATCTTTGCACCTAGATACCTTACTCTTGAGTGACATCTTTACACCTAGACACCTTACTCTTGAGTGACATCTTTGTACCTAGATACCTTACTCTTGAGTAACATCTCTGCACCTAGATACCTTACTCTTGAGTGACATCTCTGCACCTAGATACCTTACTCTTGCTTACAAGCTGTGCAACATGGAATTATCTCCCTTCCATAGCAGGCACATGATGATTAAAGGCTATGTCACTGTCTACATGGCTTTCCCAAATCCCTGATCACACGGTCAACTCTTAGGGATATATCATCGGTGCAGTAATTTCCAGCAGCGGTTCTCTTTCCAAAGATGCTATTTTGCATTTTTTTGGCATTGAGTTTTAGACTGTGACTCTAGCACCAGTTATTAGTCTATGTGAGGCCCTCTTGAAGGTTGCTTGTGTTTTTGAGGGATTCTATGACTGTACCTACTTTGTAATTATCTGTGAACTTAGTCAGCCAGAGGCCTTTAATGATGGCCTTGACTTAAAGAACTAAATGCCAAAAGGAGTAGCCCCCAGCACTGAACTCTGGGGGCTCCACTAGTGACTGGTCTTTTTGTAGAGATAGGACAGAAGAAGTCAGGATAAGACAGTCTATCTGTGAGCCAGCTGGGTAGGCAGTGGGTGACATAGGGGTTTATAACTAATTTTGTGAGCTTGTCTACAATGCCTATGAAGGGCATTGTGCAGACAGCTTTAGCCAGGTCGAGGTAAACACTGCTCACTGCTTTGCCCCCAAGAAAAATATCACAAGATTAGGTAGGCATAACCTGCCCCTGACAAAACCAAACCAGGTTAGCTCTGGTAAGTTGGACCTGGTGTATGAAGGTCTCCATGTCATTATTTATCATGTCCATGATTAGTCTTTCCATGGCCTTATATATGAGACTATTCAGGCTTATGAGTTGGTAGTTTCCTGGGTTCATGGATAACACAGCCTTGTGTAGGACCTGTTCCCTAGTAATAGTTGGAGGAGCTATGGTTGGAGGTTTTTCTTGAGAAGTGTCTGGAAGAGAAAGTGAGGTAAAATTGGAGATGATGTGCTATATCCTCTGTCTCAGTATAGGTCGCTCCTTTTACAATCAGTTCAGTATATTGCTGTGTATTACTTTTGAGGTTTTTGACATAGGTGAAGAATACCTTGTGGTTGTCCTTAGCCTGGGAGGCTACTTTTACCTCAAATTTGGATTTGTTAGACTTAATTCATCCTGTAAGTTGCTTATTTAGTTTGTTAATGGAGGGCTTACCTTGCTGAGCATGTCACTTTCAATTTTCATAAGTTCATAGGTAAGTACTACACTTACTGCCCTTGAAGGCCATTTTCTCTTTCTCTGCTTGAAATAACGTATCCCATTTGGTTATATATAACTGGGATCATACTATAGATAATATGAGGGGACCCATGCTTGGGATAAAGCATTTAGGAGCTGCCTCCGTCCTTTAGTAGTACAGGGGCAGTCCTGAGGTAATTTTTCTGTGTCCCATCCACAGATCTAAGTTGTGATTGAAAATGGACAGGGATGAACTTTGGTTTATGTTGATGGGGAGTCTGTTCCATAGCAGTAGTCTACTCTGTGAAATATACCAGTCCCTCTAAACTGTTCTGTTGATGTTACAGAAAAGGTTTAGATCGTCAGACTGAGTATTTCTGATAACACATGACATGCTGATGGACAATAAATCCATCAGTTATGGTTCAGATGATATATTCTATGCCACACACAGGTCACTCCTCAGCAGTCTGTAGGATACTGTGTATAGTGAAAGGCTTTGAGTCGGTACACAGAGGAGATATTGTTTAGGCCTTGTATCCTTTTAGTAAGGTATTTCTGTGGGTGCTCCGGTTGTCACATGTGTCTGGACAGAAAAATGCCAAAGGGGGCATTATATTCAGTGACTGGCCTAACGAGAGCTGAGTAAAGGGAGACAATGACATTCCTAAATCCCTAGACCTAGACACAATTGCATTGTTTATAAGCTGTGCAATATAGAAGGACTTTCTTACAACAATAAACTCATGTTAGTCAAAACTTAGGTCATTATCCACATAAGTTCCCAAATCTCGAACAACTGGGTTCTCTTAGGGGTTTATTGTTAATGTGATAGTTCCCTGGGGTAGATGACTTCCCAAAGGATACAGTAAAGCATTTTTGGTATTTAGTTTGGCCAGATTGAGGTATGAGGTGTGTACCATTTTGCCTTCATCCACAAAAATCCACCAGGTTAGGTAAACATTTTTTTTGACTATTTTGTTATTTCATATTTGCTACTCATGCTTATTGCTTCTTATAACCTTATACAGCCTGTTATTATGAACTATGTATGTTCTATGTATAATAACCTGGAGCTTTTCTCCCCAGGCCTCTACTGAAAAAGGACATATATCCAGTTAGACTAGCCCGGTCAACAAATGTAAAATAAAATAAAATAAAATAAATAAAATAGTTTCAGTCCATGATTTTAGCAACAGTTATTCTTGAAGGATGGCTAAGTCATTTGGGGATTCAACGACTGCTCCTAGCTTGCAGTCATCTGCAAACTTCATCCAGAGCCCTTTGGTACTGGCATTTACTTAAGAGAAGTAGATGCCAAACAGAAGAGGTCCCAGCACAGAACCCAGGGGGATACCACTGGTAACTGCTCTCTTTGTTGATGTAACCTCCCCTATTTTCGTTATCTGTGTCTTATCTGTGAGCCAGGTGGCAATCCAGTGGGTGACATAGGGGTTTATTCCTAGTTTATTTAGTTTTTCTACTATACCTGAGTTGAAAATTGTTTCAAAATCTTTGGCCAGATTGATGTATGAGGTGTGTACCATTTTGCCTTCATCCAAAAAAATCCACCAGGTTAGGTAAACATGCCCTGCCCTTGACAAATCCAAACTGAGATGGATCCTGTATTTGGAGGTTCCATATGTCCTGATTAATTAATACGTCTTTAAGTCTTTAGAGTTATGGGTCTACAATTGCCTGGATCTGTGGAAGGTCCTCTTTAATGTAGGAGAGTGACTGTAGCTGTTATCCATTTGATTAGTACAAAACCTGTATAGGTCAGCCATGATTTTCTTCTTTTTGTTACACAACCTATAGATGTTGGGATTCCACCAGCTTGGTTTGTTTTTTTGAGTTTGTTTTGTGCTTATTATAGGTAGGTACCACTGCTGTATCTATGCAGCTGTGTACATGATTGTAAAGTTTTTGTGAGCAACTCTGCATAGGCAGTAATGTTCTCTGGGTTAAGGAGGCTTGAAATTCTGCCAGGGTATCACTTAAAAGCAAGAAGTTTGCCCGGGAACAGTTCCTAAAAGTTCCAAGGTTACCTGATGTTCAAGGATTTATTTTCTATGTAGAAAGAGACAGCTTTATGGTCCATCCTGAACAGTAAGGATATTACACTTGGGGTGGGAGATGTAATGATCCCCCATGTTAGTGATGACAAGGTCAGGGATATTGGTGTCTCTAGTGAGTGTGTAGTGTACAGAACATCTGGTCCAGGGCATTTATGTTGACAAAATCCAAGAATCTTTGTGCCTACAAGTCTGAGGTCAAGTATGGTTGCTAGTTTCTACTGGGGTAGTTGAAGTCACCCATGAGTGTGATGTTGGGTTGAATGGAGTGATTCAAGTTAATTTAAATAAGTGGTATGGGTTTTCTAGGTTATAGAGAGGGGCCTATAGCTTGCAAAGATATAGTACTGGACTTTGATTATGGTGAATTCTATGTGGAGGAGCTCAAGTCCATCATACTGCTTGTCCAGCCTTAAGTTGTTCGTTTTTGATGTAAATTGAGTCACGTCCACCTGTTGTCCCTTTCTGTGGAGGAGCTGGCCTAATGTACAGAACTCATTATAGCTATACAATGCTGAGGTGCTCTCCAGAGTTTTAAAACATGTCTCAGCCACTACAGAGATATATCTACATTCTCTAGGGAGAGAAAGGCCTGCAAGGGGTGGAGTTTTTTTGTTTAGACTTCTGTCGAGTTATACCATCTTTAGATTATCGTGGGTTGGTTTAGCTATGTCAGATGGTTTATCAGGTTGGCAATGCCTAAAAAAGCACTATATGGATGGCCAAGGTTTTAGCCAATATTTGAAAGCATAGAGGGGAGAGGTGTAGACCATGCCCGGTGAAGCATAGTGGTCTGCCAACAATGTTCTCCAAGGCCAGTAAATATTGTACCTTCTTCAAATTAAACCGAAAAGTAAGAAAATTATTAAAATAATTTATTTTTGTTCATACTGTGGCATCATCCTTGGAGATGGAAGAATATACTGCTAAGTGTTAGGCTTATACCAGTCTGGAACACATAGTCTGAGAGCTCCATCATGTCTCTTTTCATAGTGCCGAGGGAGGTATGTGTCAGGTCATTTACACCCCCACAGACTCTGTCAGAATGATAGTGGTGCTTGCGGTTCAATGACCTGAAAGTGTGCATGGTCCAGCAGATCTTATTCCACATATAGGTAATGACCATAACACTTTCCTTGCTTAGCCTGGTGAATGGGACATCTATGTGCCTCACCCTGACCAAAATGTTGGATTGCTTGGTGGTTTGAATTGATGCTGAATTGTGGGGGGGTGCTGCTTTGGTAGTGTGTTTTTGAGGTTGTTGAAGTTAAATATTGTAATTACTGCATCTGGGAGGCCTTTGACATTTTTGTTTGAGTGGATTATTTTAAAAGAGCCTTAGCATATGCAGATCTATATGTTTGTCCTGTGTGTGTGTGTGTGTGTGTGTGTGTCAGGTATTGTGTAGTGCTGTGTGTTTCTGACAACCTGTTTAGTATTTCTAAGTGGCTGTATAAGAGATCCTTAACTCCAGAGTTAGTGTACAGATATAGCTCTCACATGCAGTATCACATTCTTTGAGAATTACATGGTTTTCAGAAAACATGAGACAATTTCTACATTGTCTCAGGATGCCCATTTCTAACTAGCTCGGTGCACATACAGAAGGAAAGTGCAGATTTTGAATGGCATTTGATTGAAATTGAATGGTTGAAACATTTTGACTGACAAGCAATTGACTGGAAACCAATGTGACTGAAAAGAATTATAAAAAAAAATGACAGTGAAGCGTAAAAGTGTAGGTAGTATGTGAAGGCACCATTTCTGAGGATATGGTTTGATAAGTAAGTGGGTCTAGAAGACTGTATAGATTGGCATTGCTCCCATCATGTCAAGCCCCCACTTTTATAGATGCTTGTGTTTTCCCCCCTGCAAAATTATGGTTTTATGCTGCATTTTCTTATGCTGAATGCTTTTTATGATTAGTGATTCACTGAAATGGGTTTCAGTCAAGTCGGTTTTTAGTCAAATTGTGCGACCATTTCACTTTCAATCAACTGCAGTTCTATCAAGTGATAGTAAACCACACACACACACACACACACACACACGCATATATATATATATATATATATATATATATATATATATATATATATATATATATATATATATAGCTCTAGATATAGGTATAGATATTATATAGTGGGTTACAAGGGGAGTGATTCTGTGTTCCTCTTGATATAACTATTATGAGGGAGGACAGATTTACTAGGGTGTTGCTTCCATAAGAAGTACAATCTTAGTCTAATCTCAAAAAGCAGTTCCTGTTTTTGTAAAAGCCTGGCGCACATCAGGGTAAGTGCTCTGGAGCTCCTAGGTGGAATCAAAATTACTGAGACGTTTTTTCTTCTCCGCCTTCTTCAAGAAAAAATTCTGCTACTTTAAAATTATGTTCTTGTCCATTGATGGAAAATTAACTATCTTTGAGAAGCTGTCTTTGACAAACTTCTGACTGGATTTCATCCAAGAGGATGCCTTAAAGTAAAATTTCCAACCAGATTGTGGCATGCTAAAATTCATTTAACACAACAGTAGTCCTTGCTATTGTATAACATGAAGTATGTGAGAATATTTATTTCTGAGCAGGAGTGGGGTAGAGGTTAAGTAGTTTAAAAATTATTGCAAGAGATATGTGGGGTCCATATAAGTTTATAAGTTCAGGAACTGTGTTATTGCCCAAAGGCCTTTGAGGAACACAGACTCCATAAAAAGAGGGTTGACAGCCTCTGATCCATTCCACGAGTCCAGGTTTCTCTTAAAAATATCAACATTAAAATGAGGAACATACAGAAATTGGTAAACAATTCCATGAAATAGGTAAAGACTGAATAATAAATTTTGTCTTAATTTAAGTCTATTGATATCAACTCTAAAATTTAAACCCTTATGCCTTAAATATCAAGGCATATCCTACAACTCCAAATTCAACAGAGTTCTGAGTTCAACACTCCTGAAAGCTTTATAGGCAAGAATCATTTTGCTCCTATAGTATCTATAATGTAATGAAAATAAATGCAATACTTTAAGTCAATCAGAATAATTAATGTTAAATAAACTGCAAAATGTAAATTTTCTTTGACTCTGTCTATTCTTGCTAAGTCATTCTTTAAGTACATACAGAAAGAGTTATTATATTCCAAGTAAGGTCATATAATTGTCTTATATAAATTAATCAGAATGTCTTTGTTTCTACTTGAAGATACCTTTAGAGGCATACCCACTTGAGCTAATGATTTATTAATAACAATATCTAACTTTTAAAAAAAATTTAAGTTCATTAGAATTTATAGTGCCTAAATCTTTAAACTATGAAACCTCATCCAAATTCAAATCACGTAAGACTGTATTCTATCTTACCATTTGTTTATCAAAATACATCACCTTACATTTGTCAATACTGAGGGAAAGACCTGCATTTGATTTACTTATATTTATCTTACCTAAGTATTGATTAAATTCCACAGAATCATTATTAGATATGACAAAACCCATTTTACAACCACCTGTATATTTGCTTAACCAAAAAGATTTATTTAGTGGTATTGTACAAAAAAATCAAAAGGAAGAGTATAAGGCCTAGTACAGAGCCCTGAGGAGCAACTGTATGAATGTTCATTATATTAGAAATATGCCCTTTCAAAATAACACATTGAGATCTATCTGAAAACCAGTTACATAGTCATTTGATAATGAAAGGATTATGATATAAATGACACAGTACTTTACATATAGATATATGCAATAGAGACAGATATTTTTGCTAAATATAAATAGAGCACACAAGAGGCAAAACTCAGCAACATTATTTATGGTAATGATTAGAAAAATCAATCAAGTTAGTCAGTACATACCTCCCCTTTAAAAACCTGGGTTATAAACATCAGCAATATCTGGGTGACTATTCTTACATTGCATAAGATCAATGTTGCATCTCTCAAAGCATTTACAGATTATAGAGGAGAGACTAACAGGCCTATAGTGATTTATATTAGAAATATTACCATTTTTTAATATTGGTACAATAAACAATGTTTTCCATAAAAGCGGAACAGCATTATTCTGCAGTAGTTTGCTAGAAATTGAAGGAATGGGTATTAATATACTTCCCAAATTTTTAATCAGGATAGATGTTATGTTATCAAGACTCATGAAAGTATTATTTCTAATTCTCTGAAAAGAATTGTAAATCATTGACTGTGTTATCTCTAGACAAATGCAACACATATTCAATATTTTCTTACATCTTTCTTAATACCTACATTATACTCAGTACTACAGACATGATTAATAAATATATCAGCAATTTTATCTGTATCTGTAATAACTTCTTTATTAAATTCTACTAATGATGTAGGGGTGTTGCACTTTCTAAATGAATTTATATAATTATAATAGGTGTTTTTGTCAGATGAAAGTAACTTCATTTCATACCTAGCTTTTTCTATTTTAAGAAGGCTCTGTAAAATCTTTGATTTACTAAGTTTGGTTTTATTGTGAGAAGTAGCAGTATAGATAAAAGCAACATTTTTTGCTTCCATATAATTTTATTAGTTTACTACTCCACCATTTTGGGAGTTTATAATAACAAGTTTGTTGACTAAGCTTGAATAATCTCCACCCTCTCCTTTAATATTTTTTGAAATATACATTATCAATAATCATTAACTTTACCTGTAGCAGATATATTCCAGTTGAAATGAAGAATATTCTTTTAAATATTTTGAAAATCCAAAAACCGTAGGCCAAATCTTTTGATAGTATGATAAAGAGATAAATGGTTCTCTAAAGAGAGTATACTGGAACAGAAACCTCCATCCATCTACCTACTTAACTGAATAAACTACTTGAAACTTCAACAAGGCATGTTTATTCCTCCCACATGAAGGGTATCAGAGAGAGGGAGAGCCTCCTAGATCTGCTAGCTTAAGTGACTTTATCTGGACAAATATTTTGTTCTCTGTTACCCAAAGGTGGACCTATTTCCACACGAATAATAACTTCATGAATATTAAAGACTGCTAAATCTAAGATATAATTGCTTCTAGATCTCTCTATCACTGCCTGTGTTAAATGATAGAAACTCAGCAAGTCCAGAAATTGCTTTCCATATAAACTGGATGTACTACATTCATTCCAGTTGATATAACAATAATTAAAATCCCCAATAAGAAAAACTTTCTTGTGGTTAAGATATTTGTCAATAGTATCTAAAAGTGCTTTTTGGGCCCTCTTATCCGTACAAAATTTATGATCACTTACCATAAATCTGAAGGAATCAGAATTGGACAAAATATCGGCAACAACAAGTTCTATATTATCTTTGAAAACTACAGAAGACAGTATTGAACTATGACCTAAAATTATAATTAAGTAAACAAATATCAAGTTGAAGACCAGGCCACTGTAATGGCTATGAAACTGAAATATTTCTTAAATAACAATAAATAAAGTTTGTTGTATTTATTCCCATAATTTTGGCATTACGTAACTATCATCTGAAAAGAGTATTACATCTTTGTCTTCTTTGCTTGATACATTTGGAATCCTTAAAAAGATAAAATGTGCTACATGTATCTACCCAGAAGAAACCAAGAGCCATAAAGATTTAGGTGAGGTTTATCATAACCAAACATTCTTTTATCATAAATAAAATCTTCTCAAAATTTCAGAACTGGAAATTATAAGCTAGGTCCAGCAGTCTAAGCCACGTCTTAAGCAAGTGAGCCTTGGTATAACAATAATCTGTCCATCTCAGAAAAGGTACTATTTCATCAAAGGATACTGAAATGTCAAAACTCTCTACACTTTCCAAAATACCTAGAATTTTGTTTCATCATATTTAATAGTGTTGATAATAAATCATTAGTATCAACACTTAGTATCAAGTATCTACATCTTCTCTGAATTATTTTATGAAGTATAAAAGGAATCTCAAAGTAATTTCAGTTCTTTGAGGAAGGAAACCGACTCTAAGTGGATTTTTAATTAGATCACTTTCTAATACTCTTTTTAAGAAGGAATCACCTAGTATCAAAACATTTCCCCTTTCTTTCTCTTTATTTAATAATCATAACCTAAGGTTCTCACTTACCCTCCAAGTATTGTTCATTTATTCTCCATTTGAGGGTGCAGGTAAATCTGTGGAATCAGGTAAAG
Source organism: Protopterus annectens (assembly GCF_019279795.1). Lineage (NCBI taxonomy): Eukaryota > Metazoa > Chordata > Ceratodontiformes > Protopteridae > Protopterus > Protopterus annectens. The sequence goes on along the minus strand of NC_056741.1, from coordinate 11,662,895 downwards.
AGTGCCCATTAAACAAAATGTCATCCTCATGAATATCAGTATTGTCACTTGAAGATAAACCCTGGTATTAGATAAATTATCACATACTGGTAAACAGCTAGTAACCAATGTACCTATTTATGCATCAGAATTATTATGAACAACAACTTCCTCAGCAGCAACTGATTTTTTTTTTTTTTGTTTATTTATTTTTTACTTTGGTTGTCATACTTGCAGCAATGCATTGCACCAAGTTATTTTTCTTAATTTTTTTATGTGGAATTATATATTTGGGTTTATTTTTCCATTTCCTCCCCTTTTATATTCAGGACTGTCTTTCGATGGGATTGAATTATTATGAACAACAACTTCCTCAGCAGCAACTGATTTTTTTTTTTTGTTTATTTATTTTTTACTTTGGTTGTCATACTTGCAGCAATGCATTGCACCAAGTTATTTTTCTTAATTTTTTTATGTGGAATTATATATTTGGGTTTATTTTTCCATTTCCTCCCCTTTTATATTCAGGACTGTCTTTCGATGGGATTGCTAATATCGGTAAGATCACCATTTTTTGCTTGTCATCATTGACAGCAGTATTCAACTTATCGTTAGAATTACTGAACATCCAGACACATTAATATGGTTTGCATTTGTACAATGTTCTGTTAGACTTTCATTGAGATTGTGAGCTATCTCCTCTGAAACTAAAGATAAACTATCAATAATGAACTCAGAAGCAATAGTAGCATTGTTGTCACTGTTAATATCAATAGAATTAATAATGTCAGAATAATCACATTTAACACTGTCAGGAGTAGCATCTTTATTTCCATTGCAAGATGAGGAACAACATCATTCATTAAAACTACTTCTGTTGGTGTCTTTCACAGAATTACATTTGAATGGTATAAGATTTTTCTTACCTAAACTTTCCCACCAGTAATCAACAGATGACAGTATAGTTTCAACTGATTCACGAGTAACACAACTGCATTCATTTTAAACTGAAGCTTTCCCTTTAAGAATGTCAGATAAATCCTTTAGCTTCTGAGAATTCAAACAGGTCTCATTAAGACTGCAAGCGGTATTTAATAAAAACCTTCATACACTTCAATTTCTAACAGGAAATTACTACATAATAAGTCATCCAATAGATAATTATCATGATTATTGATATTTGAAAAAACAATATGCCAGTTAAAGGATGAATGCAAATGAATGCAAATAGTCATCAACCATAGAAGAGTGATAGTATAAATAAACAAAAATAAAAACACTCTTTTCAGTAATCAGACCAAACTGCTCGCAGGATTGTAGAAATAATAAGTTACTGCAAAGTTAGATTTTAGTCCTTCGCATGTCAGTTCCTCATGGTACTTAATCCTAACACAATTCTTCAAAAAAAAAAAAAAACAGCTACAGCTTTTTCATTACTTGATCTATTTTGCTACAGATGAGAAATATATTATAGCTGCTGATTTAAAGTTCCTGTTCGGTATTATATAACAACTCTTCAGTTAAAGCCTGTGTTTTAGTCATGTTGGCTTAAAAAAATTCTGTCATTCAAACTTCTTTTAGATAGCTTCTAATATCTGTGCACGGGTTATTTCCTCCATTTCCCCTTCTGACGTGGTTGCTTTGCCCATATACCTAAAAAAAATGTGTTAATCATTATCTGTTTAACTGGAATATTTCAAGCTAGGCTTTTGAAACTTCCTTTGAGGGATGTAAAGCACACTTCCCTATGAAAAATCAACTCATAACTCATCAAACAGTTAAGTTGTTATTCACAAATAATCACCAACTGGGACAACAGTGATATAATTATTATGGAAAGGGAAAGACCCATAGCCACCCTGTTTAGATGCAATGAAATATTTCATGGTAACTTCATTTCAGATGAACTTTCTAAACAACACAAAAACTTGTAATAAGTGGCCATGAAGAAGAGATAAACAGAAGATGGACAGGACAGACTAGGCTAGGAAGGAATACTGGTTGGCTATCAAAAAGGCTAGGAGAGCAGTTGCAATAGAAAAGAATAAGCCATCAGAGGTATACTACCAGCTTCTGGAAAGCGACTCCGCATGAAGAATGTCTATCAGGTTGCAAGGTAAAGACAGACAGATAAAAAACACAGTCTTCAGACACCATTCATAACTGTTGCCAACAACAACCTGCTCACCACATCACAGGATATCAAAGCAGATGGATAGAGTACCTCCCACAGATTCTGAATAAAGAAAATACCACAGAAGCTGCATTGCTCCAGACACAAGCTACAATGAAATAGGAAGAGGAACCCATCCTAGATCTACCATAAATACCACAGAAGCTGCATTGCTCCAGATACAGGCTACAATGAAATAGGAAGAGGAACCCATCCTAGATCTACCATAAATACCACAGAAGCTGCATTGCTCCAGACACGGGCTACAATGAAAAAGGAAGAGGAACCCATCCTAGATTTACCATAAATACCACAGAAACTGCATTGCTCCAGAGTTAATAAATATTACCTGTGGCAGGCACCATTTGTAAAACTACAATCCATTCTGCTACAGGCCCCATGAAGGCTCAGTGTCTCTCCAGTAAGTGTTTTACAACTGTAAATGCCTATTTATGTTGAATTGTATTAGACATTTTACAACTGTATATGTTTATGTTGAATTGTGTTAGACATCTAATATGTTTTATGCTTTATTATTGATGTTACTATGGCATGCACCAAGTTGTTACTAGTATAATAGTATGTATGGTCTATTTGCATAGCTGCACCTTGTTCACTAATGTTATTCATGTAATAGTGTTGAGTGTAGACAGCTCATACTAGTGTCTAAATTATTTCTATAAGTTTGTGCTGTTACTGGTGGATAGAATCACATTAGAGAACCACGACAGATTGCTGCTCGCTATATTTTTATCTGTGGCTGCATAACTGTCTGGGTTTTTGTTTTCTAATGTTCTTCCAATTGGCTCAGTATCTGCATATACTAAGAAGTGGTTCAGGGCATTGTCCTGCATGTGGTAGCTATTTGCTCAGTGTGTTTTTTATATTCTTTATAATATATATTTACCATCTCAAAAGTGCTTACTCCTCTCTGTACTCTACTTTTCTAGACCTAACACCACTCTTAAGTATTCACCTGCGGTACCACCTTTAACATTCCTATAAGAAAAGTGCAGTCCGGGTCTGAACTGTCTGCAAACAGCTACAGTTAACTTTGAACGGTCTGAACTGTCTGTAAACAGCTAAAGTTAACTTTGAGTATGTGTCTAACTGTTTGAGCCAATCTTCATTTTCCCCTGGAGAGCACTGTGCTTTGGCTGTAAGCACCCCCCCCACCACCACACACATCTTCCACTTTCTCTTATTCCCTTCTGTTAGCAAATAGTATCCATAACTGATCAATACTGTGTATTTGTTTATTTAAACTATACTACAGTAGCCTACTGATACAAGGTTATCCTGGTTTTCCACCTGAGAAATTAAGACAAGACTTACAGTTTCAGAGCAGTCCTTGGCCAGTTGTGATTGTTCTTAACACATACTTGTCTTGCTTTGTGATTGTTTCCAGCCCCTCATACAAGAACCTAACAGGGTCTCTACCCGCTTCGCTCCCCACCCTGCCCCCTATTCTCTCCCACCCCCAGTGGTCCCACCTGTATTGCACTCAAACCCCTACCATCTTTCCAATAGCCAACCACAGCGCTAACCCAACACTACCTCCTCCATATTCCCTCTACTATCACACCTCCTCAACTGACATGTACAAGCATACCTTTCCTTTGCTCACTGCATGCACCCTCCTTGCATATCTTACATCCTACCAAAGCTCCATCATTCCCCCACTCAACCACTACCACTGTACTACTACTCACACCACCACCCATGTCTCACCCATACTCAGCTCCCTCCCACCAGCTCAAGAACCATCCCTATGCACCCCCACATATTCTACCAACTATATTACTCAAACGTAAAGCATCCCTGCAACTTAACATAGTAACCCTCCCACCATACCTATTACCCACAGAGAACAATCATAAAATTTCCCTTATAAACAAACACATTCAGAAACTGAGAAAACTAATAATCTCATGCATATCAAAACTAGCCCTAAGTGGAGACATCCACCCCAACCCTGGCCCTACCATCTCCAACCCCAATCCTCATAATCAGACTAGAAACCACAACTTCTCCCATATTACAGCCAATAGAAAGCCAAGTGACTTCCTTCTACTAAGCCTAAATATTAGAAATATATCCAACAAAGTCCATGAACTCCATGCCACCATAGACTTATACTCCCCAGATATAGTCGTCCTGACAGAAACCTGGCTAAAACCTCACATTACCAGTGAGCAAATACTCCCTACAGGTTACAGCATACTAAGAGTAGACCGGCTAAACAAAAGGAGGTGGTGTAGCTATAATATTTAAACAACATCTAAACATCCAGATCTTAAAATCATCAGCTCCACAAATAGGCAATGAAGAAATAATATATACCAACCTCAAAATTAACTGAAACAAAACCATCAACATAATTGGATGCTACTTCCCACCTGGCCAAAACATCCCTCCACTAGAAAACCTCCTCAGCTGGTCTACCCACCATCTCCCCCAAGAAACTATCATCTTAGGTGATTTCAATATTGACTGTCAATCCTGTTCTGGCAACAATCCAACCCATCATGTACACCTTCATGGCTTCACCCAACTAGTCCAGTCACCAACAAGGATAAATAAAAACTCCAGCAAGCACTCTGCCCTGGATTGGATACTAGTCAGTAAGAACCCCCAGTCATATATAACAGGCTGCTTATCAGATAGCCTCAGTGATCACTCCCCAACATTCCTACTCAGAAAATACCTGTACCAAGCTAAACCTGTCATCTATCGTCAAATACGTAAAAAAATAAACTTTAACCCACTCACATTCATCTCATCCCTCAAAGAATGTAACTGGCATGCTCTAAAGTACCTCAGTCTAGATGACACAGTTGAATCTTTTAATACTACCTTCCTAAACATCCTTAATTACCATGCCCCCATAAGATTTGCCAGAACCAAAGCACAACCCTCCCCATGGCTATAGAAAACCACTAAGTCAGAAATGAAAAAGAGGGATAAAGCCTGGGAGCACTGGTGCAAAACCAAACCCCCCGCAGCTAGACAGAAATTCCTAGAACTACGCAATAGAGTCAAAAAGCTAATAAAACGGGACAAATTCCAATACTACCAGTCTGCCCTAGACTCCTCATAACACAGACCCAAACTATTCTGGTCCTCCATAAACTCCATTCTCCACCCAGGTAAAGTCAGTACCCCTCCTCCTAACATCCCTCACTCCTCAGAAAATATTGCTACCTCATTCAGCACACACTTCACCCAAACCATACTATCACTAGCTAAACAACACAACCCCCCTCCCCTCCAACCCACACCTTCAACTAGTAATTTCCCCACTGCCTTCTCTTTTTCCTCCTGTACCTACCTCCAACATAAAAAAACTCTTAACTAAACTTAAACCCACCAAATTAGCAGCAGACAACCTCCCAAGTGAATACCTACAAATCACAGCTGATGCTCTGGCCTACCCAGTATCCATCTTGATTAACCGATCTCTGTCAGAAAGTTACATTCCCACATTGTGGAAAGTCTCACATATAATTCCCCTCCACAAAGGCGGACCCTCTGCAGAACTAACCAATTACCGCCCCATAGCTATTCTCTCTCCACTCTCCAAAATATTAGAGAGATGCATACACTCTCAAGTCTCACACTACCTCCTTACTAACAACCTCCTTTCCAGTACTCAGCATGGTTTCCGACCAAACCATAGCACCACCATTGCCTTACTCTCCTTTACTAACACTATCATTCAGCATAAAAACAATGGCTATCTCTCCTCTGCTACTTTCCTAGACCTATCTAAAGCATTTGACATGGTCCCACACAAACAACTTATCTCTGTCCTCAATAACCTATCCTTCTCACAATCAGTCACCAACTGGTTTCAGAGTTACCTGTCTGACCGCCAACAATCCATTGTATGGCAGAATGACATATATCCCCAACTACCTGTCTCCATAGGGGTTCCCCAAGGATCCATCCTTGGACCCCTACTTTTCTCTGTTTACACCAATAATCTAGCCTCTGCCACCAAACATGGCGCACTCATCCAATACGCAGATGACTCTACCATCATCTGCTCAGCCCAGTCCCTACCCAAACTGCAAAAAGTCACACAGGAAGCCTTTTCCTCTGTTGAAACATGGTTATCTGATGCCCAATTAATACTCAACCCAAACAAAACTAAACTACTCATCTTCCAACCCACCAAACATACTCAAAACAACTCTCACTTTAACATCACAGCAAAAGACAACACCACTATATACCCAACTGAACACACCAAATTGCTAGGAGTGGAAATAGACAATAAACTAAAATTTGACATTCACATATCCATGACCATAAAAGAAGTCCACAAAAAACTAGGAGCGTTATACAGAAATAAACAATTTCTCACCAAAGCAGCAAAGATTTCAATAGCAAATTCCCACCTTATCTCCACCCTACTTTATGCCTCTCTAGCATATACCAACCTAAGGCAATGTGATCTAAACAAGCTAGAGACCTGCTACAACAAAATCGCAAAATTCGCCACAGGGGCATCCTACCGTAGTCACCACTGTCTCTCACTTGCTGAACTGGGCTGGCTTGAACTCCCTCACCTCCTTCAGTGGTATCAACTCATACTCACCCACAAACTAGTAAACCATCCACTAAATGTCCCATCCCTCCAGAATCTACTCCAACCCTATCGCACCACCAGACCACTAAGATCCAGCAACAAAAATCACTTGCAGATCACTAAAGCGAATAACTCTGCTGGTGAAGCACTATTCTCTTGCGCCATAACCAAATTATGGAACTCACTACCACCCACAATTACCTCCGTACCATCATGCACCAACTTCAAAACTTTATTAAAAGTGCACCTAAAAACATGCTGGCTATGCCCTTGCAACTCCCACTCTAATATCATCCACCCCATCCAACTACTACCGTTCTTTCACCTCCACTAACTACCTTGATGATAGCAAGCTCAGATGCTCATAAGCCTAGTACTTATTATACAGCAGGAACTTCTCATTGTTACATTTGTTAATGCCTGTTATGTACTTCACAGATAAAGATTCTAGTTGTCTACTGATGTACTATGTTCTTCACCTGTAAATATGTTGTAAGTAATTTCTATGTTAAATTGTTAATCAGTATGTAATCCAATGTAACTACTGTCTGTTTATTTTTCTGTGGAGCTTTTCTCCCCGGGCCTCCGCTGAAAATGGACCCACGTCCAGTCGGACACTCCCAGTCAACAAATTTAAATAAATAAATAAATAAATAATCTACCATAAATACCACAGAAGCTGCGTTGCTCCAGACACAGGCTACAATGAAAGAGGAAGAGGAACCCATCCTAGATCTACCATAAATGCCACAGAAGCTGCATTGCTCCAGACACAGGCTACAATGAAAGAAGAAGAGGAACCCATCCTAGATCTACCATAAATACCACAGAAGCTGCATTGCTCCAGACACAGGCTACAATGAAAGAGGAAGAGGAACCCATCCTAGATCTACCATAAATACCACAGAAGCTGCATTGCTCCAGACACAGGCCACAATGAAAAAGGAAGAGGAACCCATCCTAGATTTACCATAAATACCACAGAAGCTGCATTGCTCCAGACACAGGCTACAATGAAAGAGGAAGAGGAGCCCATCCTAGATCCACCATAAATACCACAGAAGCTGCATTGCTCCAGACACAGGCTACAATGAAAGCGGAAGAGGAACCCATCCTAGATCTACCATAAATACCACAGAAGCTACATTTCTCCAGACACAGGCTACAATGAAAAAGGAAGAGGAACCCATCCTAGATCCACCATAAATACCACAGAAGCTGCATTGCTCCAGACACAGGCTACAATGAAAGAGGAAGAGGAACCCATCCTAGATCTACCATAAATACCACAGAAGCTGCATTGCTCCAGACACAGGCTACAATGAAAGAGGAAGAGGAACCCATTCTAGATCCACCATTATTTTCCCTTCTATCTCAATCCTCATCTTCTGATTTCCCATATTTGCTGCCATTGCAATTATCGTATCTGTACTCAGTTTCTTCCCATGTGTCTTCAGTTTTGCATTCCACTCTCTTATCATCTGCTGATGTTCTTATTCAAAGCCTGCATGTAAAGCCATATTGTCTGCATACAGCAGCTTTATTGAACTGATGGCGACAACCATTCTGCCAATGTAGTTCTTCATCAGTATGAAGCAGTGGGCTCAGAGCTGGACCCTGATGCAAACCCGCTCCAAATGGAAATTTCTCTATGAGTTCAAACACTGTTTGTACTTAATGTTATTAGGTCCTTCTTTCATCTTACTTTCTACTACTCTGCATACTCATTTATCAATCATCCTTTCCAGAACTTTCATGATTGTGACAGGAGTTTGATACCTCTATACAGCCCACAATTGTGGATGTCCTCTTTGTCCTTGTACAATGGCACTAGTATACTTATTTTCCAGTCATCTTGGATATGCCTTTCAATTCATACTGCTATAAATACTCTCTGGAGCCACTTCTCTCCTACCTCACCCAACATCTTCATCATATCTGCCGTGACCTCATTTGAACCTGCTGCTTTCCTTGACTTAATCTTCCTTAGAGCTGCTCTATTTTGTGTTTTATTTTGTTGTTAAGGACAGCACCCTGAGTTTGTTTTCTTACTGAGGAGAACCCCTGCCATGACATCATGAAAGTTGAACCTAAAATGCTTCACTACCCAAATAAATGTATATATTACTGTGTTTCCATACTAAATGCATCATCAGGAGTTACTCAATTTTTCAACTAGTTCTTGCAGGTGAAAAGACAAATGTGGTAACCGTGCTGATTACTACAATCCTTTATTACATAAAGCGCTTTTCGTCCAGATACAATTCATGAACTACTTCAGATGAATTACTTGTAAATTAATGACATTTAAGTAGCAATTCAAACAAGTCAGCTGGTATCAGACCTTAGAAGTTTAAAGATACATACTACCTATTTAGTTAGTTTGAACAATCATTCTTAAAATCTCAATAAAAATATATACCTAAAGTTTTTATATATAAAAAAAATTGTAACATTTGTAAAAATATATGTATACAAAAAAAAAAAAAAATATATATATATATATATATATATATATATATATATATATATATATATACATATATATATATGCAAAGTTGTTTAAACAACTTTTAGATTAACTATTTTCTTTCAGCAGCAACTTATTTTTGATACCTCTATACATTTTTGTCAGATATTTTTAACCATACTTCAAGTAATATATATATTAAATGCATGTATCTTACTTGGGACTATATTTATACATTCTAGTACATAAATTATTTAAAATAATTGCATTTCCCTTTCAGACTTATATTTAATTCAGATTCAATTAATTATGTCTATTGTGTTACTATCTGCCTAAACTTTTAATTTTTAATATAGGCATTATCGAACACATATCGTTTACAATATTTTCGTAGTTGGTGCAGTTTTTGAGTACAATATTTTCGTAGTTGGAGCAGTTTTTGAAGTACAATATTTTCATAGTTGGTGCAGTTTTTGAGTACAATATTTTTGTAGTTGGAGTAGTTCTTGCAGGTGGAATATTTTACATTGGAAATTAATACATGTGATGTTGCTGTACTAAAATCACATTGCAAGTAAGAAGTGCATAATCTAAAGCCGTAACATGGTTTTACAACCCACAATGCTTTGCAGCCATATGTAAATCAATGTCCAATGCCACAATGACATAATTTTGTGAGTGTGGTTTTGGAAAAAGCAGGGAAACTAAAAAATGAAATGACACATTACAATTTTCATTTTTTGCAAAACCACTTGCAACTTTAACATGAGGACTATAATGGCAAATTAAATTAATTATAAGACAAAGATAATTCTTAACGTGGCCAATACATTTTAAGTAATACATCTGAAACATCTTTAAAAAACTTCTGTTTTGGCAAAGGAGCTTAAGTAAAAATATTTTTAGCAACAAAAGAACTAGCACCTCAGCAAACACTTTCCTGGCTTTAAGAATGTGCAAACTACTAAAATACTTATATAATCTAGTTAATATAAACAGTTTATCAACTAACCAATCATTTTTGCAGCAAACCTGGGCAAATCACCTTATTAAGCAGCTTAATGCATATCATTTAACAAAAAACATATATAAATACATAAACACATATATATTGTCTATTAAATAAATATTCTCATACTAAAGTTAATAACTTGATAAATATTCTCATCATAAATTACAATAAATACTTCATATGCAGTTCATTGTTCATAACCTTTGGTTGCAGTTTGTTTAAGCAAAAATCAACCATGCTTCCTTCTGTAATAAAATCTCAGATATATTAAGATAAAGATCTGGTCCATAACATACGTATATAATAACATTTTAAATTCGTTACATCCTAGTCATGTTTCTGTGAAAATGCAAGGTAACTGAACTAGTAGGGAGACTTTTTTTTATATCCCTAAATGTTCCTACATTCTTTCTCTTTCTAACCTGTCTCACAGTCTGCCTTATATAGGAACTTTAAAGTGTAATCAATTAATTACATAACAAGGACTGTGATTTATATATACACAAAAAGCAATGTCCTCTGGAATAGCTTCATTATGCTTAGCCATATGCCAATGCTCAAAGAAATATTTAATGTCAAATTCTTTAAAACTTTATCAGAAGTCACTATATATAAATGTGGTCTTAAAAATAAATGCTACCCTCTCAGGAAATGGAGCACAACGTGTCATAAAAACACATGCTCTTTACTCTTTTGTGCATAGCGACCCTGTAATTTATTTTGGCCATGGTAAGAATGCACATGTTGTTGAACCTTCTGCAAAGATGATGATAAGTACTCATGTTTATAAAAAAAACCCTACTAATAATCTTTCCATTTTCATGGGCACTTTCTGAAATTTATCATCCTCAGAGTGCAAAAACTTTGCTCTAAAGAATTCCTTATATGGAAGGGAATATAATAAATGTATGAGGTGCACACTTGATGCACAAAAAAAGTATTTGCAGAGGTAGGCTTCCTACATAAAGTCTATTTAATTACACTATTTTGAATATAAATCAAAATATCTAAAAAGAGAATAATATTCTTTTGCAATTCAAAAGAAAAAGACAAACCATAACTATTATTTTGAAGACATGCCATAAATCTTATAAATAAATCTTGAGGTCCTTTAATAATAGAAAATAAATCAATGCAACGTTTATAAAAATTTGCTTACATTCAAAGTATGGGACCCTATATCAAAACTTCTCTTCACGCTTGCCACAAGCAATTTCACTTAAATTGGGGCAAATCTAGCCCCATAGATGTATCACAATCTTGTTTATAAAAAAGTTTATTAAAGTAAAAGAAATTATTATATAAAATATCTGAAATGCCTTCAACATTAACCAGAAAATGTGCAACTGCAACTAGACCCAAATCACGTCCTATTGAAATATACAAGCTATTAACATCAACAGCAATCAAAAAATAAGATTCCTGCCAAATAACCTACCTAATATCCTGTAAGAAAAGCTGACTATCACATATATGTGAATGTAACTGTATTGGATATGTTTTTTAAAACCATATCCAAAACATCAATTATTTGCAATGAATCCCCAAGCTATGAGATTATATGTGTGCCTAGTGGGTCTAAAAAATTCTTATGTATAACTTATGGAGTATGTGGATAATAACTTTGCAGTACTGTAAAATTGTGTAACTGTAGAACCAGTAATTTCTATGCATGTATAAATGTATTCTATGTGTAGAGTGTTTTATAAGAGGGTTATATAGTTTTAGTGATCTAAATATTAGGATGTCATTGTTTAAGTCATTCAAAGAGTAAAGAGTAAAGAGATTTTAAATACTTACATTATATTCTAGATGTGTAGAAATATTTCCTAGGTAAACTCTAATAGCATCTCTGCAAGCAGCACAAGGCAGCTAGCTTACAAACTTGCTTCTTCTTCGCAAACTAGTCTTCAGCAGGTGTTGTGAACTATGTAGTTTAATTAAGTTTCTCCCCCCCTTTCTTTCCACCTGAACTTTAACACTATTCCTCACCTGCAAAAGTCTGTACTAAACTCAGCAATTATAACCCTTCTTCAGTATACTGTTTATTTCTTTATTTTTCTCTCTTTTTGTAGATTCTGTCCCTCACAACAACAAACCTTACCATCCATTAACTTAGTGTGAGCTCATTGTACCAGTCATCCTAGCAACAGATCTTCTCCAAATAAAAATTGTCAATGTATGTAAAAACAGCAATACACTTTTAACTATTGAGCAATCCAGGGGTTTACACAGCTGATCAGGTGACACATCAACTTCCCCCACAATCAGTCATATTCAGACTTGTCACTACCCCCCACACTTTTTGTAACATTGAGAAGCTCTTATAAGATGTTTGAGTCCAAACCAATAACAACACTGACCACCTTCTTTAAATTAGTGAACCCTCCTACCCACACCCCCATCTGTCCCATTTCAGGTACCTAGATTATCTCAGGTCATTAAAGGCAGAAGTACTCTCTAATACCTGTGTGATAACTTGCAACTTCTGTCTTCTTCACAATCTGGGCAAGCCCACGCTGATTACTCCTGATAGAGTGGTGCTGTTGCCTGCTTTGTTGTATCCCATTCCCCAGCCATCCCTTCATACCATTACATTTATGGGACTTGTTCTCCACACATAACTTTGCATACTTCCCACCCTTTTTAAAGACATATTCCTTGCTGCAAACATGCACACACACATATAAGACATAGCTCACTTACAATAATTTACACACAACTCTTAAATCTTCATTTTACAATAAAGCATTCTAACTTCTTTTCTCACTTATACTTACTGACTGATCGAGTGCTCGGTGACCACAACTTACTCCATCCCGCCATCTCAGCTATTAAATCCTGCCTCTGCTATATTCCATACTCAGTGTTTTACCTCCTCTCTTGCTGACCTATCACTCTACAAATACACCCACCATTATACCTTTGTCCCTCCAGCAAATCTTATCATTTAAATTATCCCAGTCCTATTTCCCTGCACCAGTTCCATCAACTACAGCCCCTCTCCCTGTCCTCATTCATATCCCAAACAATCTTCTACTATGTCATGACATATAAGACATATCTGCCCATAAAATATAAGATATATTATCTGCCCATAAAATCTATCCTGCGGTAGTGGTGCTGCGGTAGCGTTGTTGCCTCACAGCAAGACGTTGTCCTGTTTGATTCTCAGCTAGAGCGTCTTCTGTGTGGAGGCTTGCGTGAATGAGCATACCTTCGTTGAAGGTTGTGGATCAGGGTGGTAACTCGGCATGTAAAAATCCACTACCAAATATTAGCGGACCGGAGTTCCATTGTGGTGACCCCTAACTGGGATAAGCCAAAAGTCACAACAACATCTGCCCATAAAATATAAGACATATTAGCTGCCCATGCCTCATAAGACATATTGCCTGTCCATCCAACATAAGACATATTACTTGCCCATATAACATGAAACATGCTACCCACCCATACAACATAAAAAATGTTACCTACCCCCACACAACATAAGTCATATTACATGCCCAAATAACATAAAACATGTTACCTACTCATACAACATAAATCATATTCCCTGCCCATAGAAGTAACATATATTACCTAGTGATATATTTCACGCTAGCTTTTATAGTCACCATATCCACACACTCCTCTTTATACCATATCCACCTTCTCACCAATGATTTTCTAGTTTCCCAAAATATTACTGCCAACATTCCCTATATATCACCAAACCTCTATAATAGCTACTGCATAAACTTACTGGAACCAACCTGAATGTTTAGGCTAACTACAGATAAACATCCAGAGTTAAATGAACATATTTAATATGTGTTTTTAGAAAATCATGAAATTAAGATTGATTCATTTTAGTAATTATATAAAAAGTATTTTCTTTTTTATTTCTAAGTGATGATGGCAGCTATCATGCGATATGACTCTCTGAATCTAAAGTCCCTTCCATCTGGAAACAATGCTAGACTCTACCTGTACACAAAGGTAGCTCTCCTATATCTCCAACTTTAGACCTATAGCTACCCTCTCCCCCCTCTCTCTAAAGTACTAGAAAAATGTATTCATAAACAAGTTATGCAGTATCTAATACAGGAAAATCTTCTTACACCCACTCAACACAGTTGTTGACCCAAACATAGCACCACTACAGCTCTATTATCCTTCCTCAACACAGTCTCTATAGCCATGGACGACCATAAACTTATTTCTTGCCTATTCTTGGACCTCTCAAAAGCTTTTGACACTGTTTCACACTCTCTTCTGCTGCACAAACTGCATAACCTCAACTTCTCCTCTGATACTGTTGCATAGTTCTCCAGCTACGTCACTGATAGATCTCAATCAGTGAGATGGCACTCTGCACTCTCCCCTCCTCTCCCTGTCAAAATGGGTGTATCTCAAGGGTCTATCCTAGGGCATTTACTTTTTAATATCTTTAATAATCAAGGTCTATACCACCTGTCCTCAGTCATCTTTAGTGCAATACGCAGATGACTCTACAGTCATCACCACAGCCAACTGTCCCTCTAAGCTCTTTTCAGCTAATCAGGCATCTTTTAATTTAGTTGAAACATGGCTCTCCAACAACCAGCTCATCCTTAACCCTACAAAGACAAAGCTGTTACTCTTCCTACCTAATACAGTCCCTTAATAACACTCCCATTCAGGTAGAATCCAGTACTAAGCTCTTAGGCATAACAATCAATGATCAGCTTAAATTTGACTTGCATGTTAATAACTGTATCAAAAAACTCATTAAAAACTAGAGCTCCTTTACCATAACAAGAAATTCCTTACCTCTGACGCCAAGATTACTCTCTCTCTTCCCTACCCTCTACTCAGTCTAATGTACAATTCTCAAATTCTCACAAAACTTAACTCAGCACTCCTGACCAAACACGAATCTACCTACAACAAGACAGCGAGATTTGCTGCCCAACAAACCTACAAATCCCATCACTGTCTCTCTCTAAAACACCTAAACTGTCTTGAATTACCCCACCAGCTTCTTCTCTCTCAGCTCCAGATCATCCATTCTATCCTATACCAGCCTTCCTACTGCCCAGCACTATCCCCTCTCATCTCCCATTATTCTCCCTCCAGACCTCTCCGAAGCTCTAACCAAGACCTACTACAAATCTACAAACCCAAGTCTAAATTTGGATGCAACAGGTACAGCTATCACCCCACTATTGCCTAGAATA
This sequence comes from Protopterus annectens, assembly GCF_019279795.1. Lineage (NCBI taxonomy): Eukaryota > Metazoa > Chordata > Ceratodontiformes > Protopteridae > Protopterus > Protopterus annectens. Next base: position 11,647,463 of record NC_056741.1, on the reverse strand, counting down.
GGCTTCCAGTAGAAATCAGGACCCTTACACATCCTAAACAATTTAAGACAGCCACCAAAGAGCACTTTAAAAGTCACTGGTCCTGCCACTGCACTCTGCCTCCTTAACATCCCCTACTTCTAATACCTTAATCTACTTTCTGCCCTTAACTCGCTCTTCTCACTAGCTCTCTCTAATCTTCCTTGACTACTCTTTCTACTGTCTTATAAAATCTATTAAGCAAATTGCCTCAGAGAAACATTCTATTGTAATTGTCTTGCCTTCATGCAACTACACCATGATAAAACTGGGTTTTTGTAACCACTTACCCCAAAAACTATACTCATCATAATGACATATTTCTTTTTATACATCCTGAAATAGTTATGCAATACTCCTGATTATTGACACTGTATAACATTGTATTGCTACTTAATGCCTTGTAATAATCATGTAACATTGCTGTTTAATGCTAATTTATAATGAAAATTGCATAATATGTTGGAGCTTTTCTCCCCGGGCCTCCTCTGAAAATGGGCTCTTCAGCTCAGTCGGACAATCCCAGTCAACAAATGTAAAATAAAATAAATAAATTTGTTTTGATATTTATGGCATTATTCAGTTGTTGCTTTTCATTCTGAAAAAGTCATATAATATTAGAGACAAAAACACTAAATAAATATTTGTATTTCGTCAGTTGTCAGCATGGTTGTCCTACATATTTGTATTTTGTCAGTTGTCGGCATGGTTGTCCTACATAAAGTTTTTTAAATGTAAAGTTCTTGCAGTATCACTCATCCATGCCAAAACGCACCGTAGAATCAGAATGAAACTTAAACCAATAAATCACTAATTAACATAGACACTAACCATTCATCCCAGCTTAACGTCCACGTCAGTGGCAACCCTAGCAATTTCTCCATCACCCTTTGTCCTCTGCCGTACAAAGTACAACTAGGTGGTGATATTCACACTAATCCTGAGTCTAGTATACATCTGCCAGTGTTCTCCATCCTCTCACCTACAGAGTGTTCTCCCCCCCCTCAATTACAGAGTGTTCTCCACCATCTCACCTACAGAGTGTTCTCCACCCTTTCAACTACAGAGTGTGCTCCACCCTCTCACCTATATACTAAGCCTACAGATAAGCCTACACTCAACTTCTATTATATCAACATCAAAAGCATCATTAACAAAACAACTGACCTTTATGCGTGGTTAAATACCTAACTCTAGCCTCAAGCCAAGGTTACAACATATACACTCAACAGAAATGTAAAAAGGTGGTGTCATAGCTGTAACATAGTCTAATACCCTAAAACACTCTCAATCTCTGTCTGTCTCTACCCAAATACTCCCCGCACCTCCAATAATGCAGAGATACTCATCTCCCTCCTCAGACTAAATGACAGAAAAAGCCTCTGTATCATAGCTCAATATATCCCACCTGATGATAACACAAACATGTTAGGAAATGTTTTGTACTGGATTACAACAAATATTTACCATGAATTAATAATCCGGGGTGACTTAAACATAGATCAGCTCTCTCTGTCCTCTGACCCTCCCTCAGTGTGGATAAATGTATTCAGTTTTTCACACCTGATTCATACTACATCCAGACTCAACAAGTCAAATAGAAACAAATCAGTACTAGACTGGTCTTAAACAGACAAACTTGATAAAAGTGCAACTTCAGGCACCTTACTAGATACATTTAATGATCATCGACCAGCTCCTCAACCCAAGAAATGCCACATTAAAATAGTAAGAAATTTAATAAAATTTGATAAAGAAACATTCTTAACCATTCTCACTTCTATAAGCTGGGATACTGTCAAAGCCATTCCCCTAGCCGCCCACCTATTTAATACTACCTTCCACAATGTTCTGAACAAACTGGCACCCATATGCAAAAAAGGGTTAAGCAAAACACTGCCCCCTGACTAACTGTAATAATAACAAAAAATAATAATGCAAGGAAGAGATAAGGCATGGAAAGCATTGCACGTTTACAAAACACATCAAAATCTCCAAAACTTCAGACACATTTGCAATCAAACCAAAATAAATGTTAAAAATGATGAGGCAAACCACTATTTTAACCTAGAAAATAATCACCCAAAAAATTATTTTATTCCCTGGTTGAAAAGAGGTCCTCAGTCCATAACCAGACATACTTATAGACAATATCCATAGTACCTATTAAGTGGAAATATGTCTATACCTTATCCATCCACAAGGGAGGTAAACTCCTCTGAACTTGCTAACTTCAGGTCTATTGCAATTATATCTCCCTCTCTAAAATTCTTGAGAAATTTGTGCACAAACAAATCCTTCTCTTCCTCCTACAAGAGAATCTACTCACCCCACTCAACATGGCTTTCAACCTAAACATAGCACTTCCACCACCTTCATTTCCTTTGTAAACACCATATCCAAAGCCAGAGACCATAATAAACTTGTCTCATGACTATTTCTTGATCTCTCAAAGGCATTTGATACCATCTCGCACCCTCTTCTCCTGCACAAACTCTCGGAACTAAACCTCTCCACTTCCACTATCTCCTGGTTTACTAGTTACCTCATTGACTGACTCAGATCTGTTAAATGGCTCTCTGCAACTTCTCCTGCTCTGCCTGTCAAGATGGGTGTACCTCAAGGGTCAATCCTTGGTCCATTACTGTTTAATATCTTTACCAATCTATTGTACACTCCATGCCCCCAATCATCACTGGCGCAATATGCAGACGACTCCACAGTTATCACCACAGCTGATTCCCTCGCTGACCTAAATATATTGACACAGAAATCTTTCTTATCCATCAAAATCATCTCACTAAGAGTCAGCTTATTCTAAATCCAAAAAAGACTAAGCTCCTACTTTTGATTCCCAATACTATGAACCATCTTACATCCTCCTTTTCTATTTCATCCCTCAAGAACACCCCTTTCTCCATCAAATCGAACACCAAACTACTAGGGGTCATCATTGATGGACATCTCATATTTGATCTGCACATTCTAAACAACATTAAGAAAACCCACCAAAAACTTGGACTCCTTTACAGGAACAAAAATGTTTTAGCCAATAAAGCTAAAATTTCATTATCTCCTGCCTCCCTCCTACCTACTCTACCTATTATATAGCTCACACATCCTTACTAACCTTCAAACCACTTTCCTAACAAAACTTTATTCCACCTACAATAAAGTTGCAAGATTTGCGGCAGACCATTCCTACCACTCACACCACTGCCGTGTTTTAAAAAGTTAAACTGGCTAGAGTTTCCCCAACAGCTGCTTCTCTCTCAACTTCAAGTAATTCATTCTATTTTGTATTTGCCCTCTTTCTGTCCCAGCATTGCCTCAGTTGTCTCCTTTTACTTCCATCAAGGTCCCTACGAAGCTGTGAACAAAACCTTCTCCAAATCGACAAGCCTAAAACAAATACAGGACATAACCTGTACACTTACTCCTCAGCCCAGTCCTGGAACAAACTTCCCTTGGATGTTAGAAATATCAATCACTAACTTCAATAACTTGGCAGATAAATCCTTGTTCTCAAACATAATGGGTAAAGCATGGAACTCTCTTCCTGACAACCTTACTGCTATCTCCTCTCTTCCCTGTTTCAAATCCCAACTCAGAACTCACCTCAAAACACACTGGCTCTGCCCCTGCACTAACCCTGACTAGCTTTCAATGCTCTACTAGTACTTTCTATTCTCCTTCATACAAATCTTACACTAAATCTTTTCTACTATCATGCGTAATTTGTATACCCTTAGTCTGTAATTAATTTCTAATTGTTGCTTCTGTAAGAACATGCTAATGCTAATACTATTATATATTTTTTCAATGTACTAAATTTGTAAATTCTGATATTAATGTCTGTATTTGGAGCTTTTCTCCCCAGGCCTCTGCTGAAAATAGACATATATCCAGCTGGACCAGCCTGGTAAACAAATGTAAAATAAAAAAAAATAAAAAAATCACCACTTAAATTCAAAACTGCTACAAAACTATCTAAACAAGAAATGGATCTGTCACTGTAACTACCCTCCTTGCATGATCACCAAATAGTCATCACCTCCCTCTCACGTAACCCCCAATCTTTCTTCTACTTCAATAATACTCTACAACTAATATATCATCTCTCTATTTACAACATTTATGCTGCACATTTTACTGAAGTACCCAAAACTTATTTTCTGAAAGGGCCGTACAGCTTGATTTTATTGGTGTAAAAATGTATATTCTCTCTGGATTTGTTAATCATGTACTTTATATTATGCATATTCACTTTAATTTTTGACGTATCTGAGATTTTTTTCTACTTAATTTTTGTAACTGTGGAGCTTTTCTCCCTGGGTCTCCACTGAATAAGGGCTTCAGCTCAGTTGGACTAACCTGGTCAACAAATGTCAAATAAATAAATAAATAAATAAATAAATAAAATATTGCTTTATTATTTAACTCCCACTTCACTGATATCATAAAATCACTACTTAACATAGACACTAACCATTCATCTCAGCTTAACGTCCAAATCAGTGGTGATCATAACATTTTCTCTATCAACACTGTACCGACCTTTGTCATTAAAAAGCAACTCCAAAATTGAAAACCTACCACTGTAGCTGCAAATAACCTGTCCACTGAATGTCTGAAAATCATAGCAGATGCCATCGCCTATCCCGTCTCAATACTCATTAACAGATCCATCCAACAATCTTACCTCCCCTCACTATGAAAGATATTATTCATCTTAAACCCTGTACAAAGGGGAAACAGCTGATCTTTCTAACTATAGACCTATATAACCATACACCCCATCACCACAAATCTTAGAAAAATGCATCCTGTCTGAACTCATCAAATGTTACCGATAACTTCCTCTCCTCCATTCAGCAGCATGGTTTTAGACCAAACAACTGCACTAACAGACATCCCTAACAGCAATAATCATGGCTGAAATATAGATAATATTGCATCCATCCTCTTCCTGGACCTATCTAAAGTCTTTGATACTGTCTGTCATAATAAATTGCCCATTAGGTAACCTCCCTTGTCCTGTCCTTCTCCAGTGTCTCCTGGTTCCTCAGCTATCTGTCTGACAAATCCCAAACCGTTAAATGGAAATATAGCATCTCCACCTTTTTACATGTCTCTACTAGTGTTCCCAGTGTCCATACTAGGAACACTGCTAATATATTTATCAATAATTTACACATTGCATCAAAATATGCCAAACTAATATGTTGATAATGCAACCCTTACCTTACCTGCTGTGCACAAAATTGCATTCTTCTCCAACAGCTCACACAAGATTCATTCTCCTCCAAAGAAAATAGATATAATACTAAACCCAAAAAAGACAAAACAACTGCTTTTCATTCGTTAGTCTCATACCAAATGCAACGCTAACTTTCAAATCACCTCTGCAAATAATTATTGAGGTAGTCTCCAGCACTTAATCAATAGGAGTTAGAGTAGATGACACTATCGCATTCAATATCCTCATTCCATAAGCAGTCAATAAAACAACAAGTTAGGTCTGCTATAATGTGCCAAGCAATATCCAGCTAAAAGCAGATGGCTAACATCAGCATCCATCCACTGCTGCCTTTAATTTTGTATGCATTTTCTATTTTCACCTGCCTCAGTCCACCCTGACAATTAAATCAAAACAATCCTATAACAAAATAGCCAAGTTTGTTTATAACAAGCCATACTCCACACATCACTATACTGCCCTCAGGTCCCTAAACTGGCATGAGCTATCTCACCTACTCTCAACTGAAACAATTCCCTGTCCTAAGTGCATATCTCTTAACACAATAAATCTGGACAAAACCAAAAATAATGGTGGCGACAAAGACCGAAAAATGGGGACAGATTTTAAATATTGCCTTTGCAAACTTTGAAAACTGCTAGAATAACACAGTGTTTATCAGCATGCATTTACTGAAGGATATGAAGTCTTAAACTCAAATGCCTGTCTTTAGTTAATGATTTTAGTCATCTGTGATTTACCAGAAAACCACATCTTTTTGGAGGAACATACCAAAAATATGAGGCAAAAATCTGGACAGTTGAGAGGTATGGCCTAAGCAGTGCACTGCAACCCCACCAGTAGAGGTCTAAGCTCTCCTGACAAACATCTCTCAATTCACAAAGCTCACAACAGAGCAGGAAATGCTCTTTATTCCAGTTGTATATCAAAATCCTGGAACTCAATCCCCCCTCCAATCAGACTTCTCTGCAATACATAAATCTTCAAAATTAAATGAAAACTGTTCCTGCTTAGTTCCTGGTTATGCTCCTGCTATTCCTCTGGTAAATAATCCCTACTTTTCCTATGTACACATACACATCAGGGACTCTCCCTTCTCTCTTCTCTCTTATTTGTCTTCTTTTTTTAAGACAAAAGCATGTAATTATATCTGATCTAATGTGCCGCACCCAGTGCTGACTGTTGCAGCAAAATATACATTTATTTCATAATTATCTGCTTTATTTATCCTCACTTTGTATGTAATGCTGCTAATGTTTACCTGAGCATTCAGTATGTTGTATAGTTCCCATGCAGCTATGTATGTAATTTTTTAAATGTTACCTGAGTATTCTATATATTGTATATGAAATACTATTATTTCTTGTGGAGCATTTCTCACTGGGCTTCAGCTGAAAAGAGGCATGTTTATCCAGTTGTACTTTCCCAGTAAACAAACGGACATAAACAAATAAATGTATTTTGGATAATGTATAAAATAAGGGAATACTGGAATTTGTAATAATACATGTTGATTGTCTTTGGTTGCCCTATCACCAAATCCTTGTAAATAATACAAAGTTCATGTCCTTTTACATTTAAATGAATCACTCTAGTACATGAATTAATTTATATAACTGCACTCTATGATCTGATGAGGATGGTGAAGATGGTGCTGGTAGCAAGCTAAGCAGAGCAGACTAGACCCCATATTCCCAACAACAGTCTCCATCTCATCCTGTAGGATCACCGGGTGTTACCAGCCAAACTGAGAGATATAATTCCTCCAGTCTATCCAAGGTCTTCCCCAGAGGTTCGAACAGTGGTCCATAGCTGGTACACCTCTGACAGCCTACCTCAACTCTGACTCCTGAAATCCTGGAGAAACTGTGGCTCTATTACAAGATCCTCATGGACTGCCAGTATTATCATTTTGCAATAGAGAGTGATCCCAGCAACCTTAAGATGGTACCTCATTTCTGTGGTTACGCACAATCTCATCCTTTCTATCCCTTCCCAAAGTTCATGACCATGAGTGAGGACAGAGTTATTCATGTGTAAATAACTGTGCATGCAGTAGATGAGAAAGGTATTCAAAACCTCTACTGAAATGACGTGTGTGTCACTTTGTTTGCATTGTCTCCATTGTAACTGCTTGCTTTGCTTTTGATGTTATCCTGAGTTATAATTGAAATGGGTTCTGCTGGGATCAGGCTACTATACCAGTTAACATCATAAATAAGGAAATAGCTGGTGTGCCAGCCAGATAAGTAGATAGATAGATAGATAGATAGATAGATAGATAGATAGATAGATAGATAGATAGATAGATGGATGGATGGATGGATGGATGGATGGATAGATAGATAGATAGATAGATAGATAGATAGATAGATAGATAGATAGATAGATAGATAGATAGATAGATAGATAGATAGATAGATAGATAGATAGATAGATAGATAGAGAAGAAGATAGATAGGTACATCTCACGTCATTATGACACGCCTGCACAACAACTGTGGCACTGCTGCTACTGTACCCATCTGCTGGTCAAAATACTTAAAGTTCTCCACATAAATGAGCTGCCCCCCCCCCACACACACACACACACATAGACACACATACAAACACACTTGCAGAGAGCAATCTTCCCTTTGCTGATAGAGAGCCATGACATTTGAGTTGAAAGTGCTGAAAAGAGTCTGTGGTTCCTGAATTTCTACTACTTGTTGTTCGGTTCTAAGTTGCGGATATATTCAGGTTTTCTTCCAAGTGCCTATTTTCTTTGTTTGATATTATCTATATCACCCGTGAGCTGACTTGGTGTCTGCACAATGGCTAGTTTAGCATAGCGTCTGTACCACCACTGACCTGGCATGGTTTTCCTCAGCAGATTCTTCACTTGCTGTCAAAATGTATTTTAGCATTTTTCCTATGATTATTTTGTCAAATTTATGTATTTTGTGGAAAGGCCTCAGGCATAGCAGGATCACTATGCATGTGAGTCTTTCTGTGCTGTCAGTTAGAGTTTCTACTTATCCCAGCTGTTGTATGACTGTAGAATTAACACATTTAGGAAGGGGCAGTCTCTTGCATGGATGTTAGAGATGCCTATTCTATTCCAAAAATGCATGTGAGGGTTTTTTCTTTAAATGTTTCTAATGAGAATTTTATTGATTTCTGTAAACTGAAAAATGGATGTCTTACTGAACCAAAAGGTCTTGATTCAAATGTGTAGCTTTCTTCAAAGTCATCTATTGCTGTGGAATATATCAGTGCTTCAGGAGGACCAGTAATAAATGCACAGGGGTTAAAATACATCACAACTTGTGGAAAGCTAGTTGGATATCATTTGCATAAAAATAGTGTATGGACTACAAGTGCTAGGTGCAAAAGCATTGACTTGTTAGGATTTCAAGAAGGTATGATACAATAATTTATTAAAGATGATTCATTAATTCATATGGGGGGGGTCCACTATGGAATGTTGAGCAGCAAAACCATGAACATCAAAACCATCCTAAAGTAATTCCCAAAACACAGAATGGTCAAAAAGTAAACTATTACATGGGGACAAGTCCCCCTGTACCTTTGTGTGGGGTAAGCTTCCACTCCCACCCCCAAATTTATATACATTTTATATATATATGTATGTATATCTCTGACCTCCATGATCACACCGACTTGAGCAATTCAAAATCTACCAAAAGAAGGAAATCACTGCTAGTGCAAATTTAGAATCACTCCAGCTGTGATTTCCAATGGAAAACAATGATCGGCGCTGTGTTCCCGAGAAAGTGACATTTGAATTTCAACTCGACTACCTGTAGATGTACTTTATTGGTAATGCATCTGTAGCACTAGCAGGCCGAAATTAATTAATAGACCAGGACACTGGATGACCTGCCAAGGAAAGGAAGGACAGTTCAATGGCAGGTGTCCTGTTCTTTTCTATTAGACAGTGGGAGGTGGGATGGGAGTGCAGGTTAAATATCATCCAATAACTGTATGTAAATAATATCAGCCATCCACAGCAAACAGCTTATGCACCTGGGTATGCTGGGAAATAATTAAAGGAATTAACATATCACTTATGTTATTGCAGATGTACGCATATCTGTTGTAAAACACTGAAAGCTCATAACACTGAAACTCATAAGGATGAACCCATATCCCTGAAAACTCGTAACACTGAAAATTCATTTCACTGAAACCATTATCCTCAAAAATATATCCTAAAAATATGTTTTTACAGGGGGCAAGCACCCTTGCACCCCCGTCTGGGTTTTGACCCACACACACACCCCTTATACACACACACACACACATATATATATATATATATGTATATATATATATATATATATATATATATATATATAGTATATGCTAACTCCATGATCACACAACCATAGAGAAATGAAAAAAATACCACACACAGTGAATCAGTGCTTAAAAGCAAAATTGGATGTCTGTAGATCTGGGGGTACAACATGATGCTGACCATTGCAAGTTGCACATACCGTGCTTGACCGACTTCCCTAATAACTCTTATGATTACAAATGACACCATTGCGTACATTCTACACAATTCTATACAGTTCTACACTTTTCACTGTTATGAGTTTACACTGTTATGAGTTTTCAGTGAAATGGTTTGACCTTACGAGTTTCAGTGTTTTGATAGGGACCTATAACTGTTTATCTATAGGTAGATAGAGTGATACAATGGATAAGCTAATGGACTGCATGAAAAACATCTAACGTTAACAGCAACACCAGGCTTTACTGCCTGATATGCAAATCATGTGAGACTTCAACCTCAATTTCTCAATCTTTAGAGCACAACAGGAACAAGCATCTTGTGAGCCAAGATGGATTAGCTAGGCAGGTAGGGTTGAAGTCTGTAGTGTGAACACAGGTGACAGTTGTAGGTTTGAATTTTAAGTACCTTGAGTTTGTATACAGTAATCTTCATGTGTGTGCAATATTGAGAGTGATACAGCAATGAGTGATATTATTTTTGGGTTGGGGGTTGGTATAGTGGCTAGACTGTTTGCCTTCCAAACACATGGTATAGGGTTTGGTTCTCACCATTGAAGGGGAAACTGGCTAGGCTTAAAATGGCCTACAAGGGCAGCTAGCCTAGTACGTACCTATGAACCTATGAGGGTACCAGGTGGATGAATAAACTAGCATGGGATTTTTTGCCTTCCTGAACCACTGGAAAATCCTGAAGGAAAAGCCAAATGATTATATCATCATTGCATCCAGGGACATCTCCTTATATGTTTACCTATGTTGATACCATATTTGTATTACAAATAGATTACATACTTTTTCTTTATTGTCTTCTAGGTACATTCCTGGTACTTTATCTTAATGAATTTCAATGCATTGTGCTTGCTCTCACTTTTCAAACATCCAGCAGTAAGGATCGTACAATGTGGGTCGATGCTATCAACAATGCAAAGGTAAGGAATGCATGTAAGAATCTGGACATTAGTAAATATTCACACTACTCAATACAACTATCATTTCCTGCTTTCAGAGCAATGAAACAAATGGATGTAGCATTCTTAAGGCCATGGCTTAATGTTAATTGTTCAGCTGGTGGATGGGGCTAATGACAGTCACAGCTACTTCAGTCAGAATTTTAAGAAATAAGGCATTACTTCTACAGTCTAGAGGTGGAAAATATGATTTTCTTTCATTGCTGGGATGCTAGGCAGCAAAGGATCTGCTACTTCTTAATTAATGGAAAAAATGTAAAAAAAAAAGCTTGTAAAGGAAGGAGTGTAGATCACTTGGAATATATGAGAACCAGACTTAGAAAGGCATATATGCACACTAAAAGGGTCATGTTGAGCAAATTATGTATAATTTTAAATTATCAGAGGTTACCTACACTGATTTCGTTAAGTATGTGATTGTATTTTGTGCACTTTATTTCTCGATTCTTTGTAAGTTAACATCATTTGCAAGAAATTGATAAGGAAATGTTTTTCTCCTATATTACTTTTTCCTTTTCATAGAATTCCATTCTATTATATTCTAATTTTTCTAACAATCTTTCATATACAGCCACATATTCTTTTCTTTCTTTCTTCCTTCTATTTTTCCCAACTTAAATACATTGCTCTGTATGTCTTATTAAATGCTATCCACTGTTCAGTCCAGTTTTTGTAAAATGGCACTGTAGCTAAATGTTCTTTCCATAATTGTATAATTTTATCCTCTCCATTCCCCTCTATATTCCATTCTTCTTCATGTATTCCTTTTCCTGTCTTAATATATTCTTTATTTTTTTCAGTCTCTGTCCATATTGCTAGATGGTCTGAAAATACAGTCTTATTGCTTCTTCTTCTATTATCTTCATCCCTTCTGATAATATAAAATAATCAATCTCTGTTTTAAACATATTTCTTTTATATGTCCATCCTTTTCTTTTCCATAAAAATAATTTTCCACATTTTATTACTTCCTTCATTATTTTGATATTATCTCCCTTTGTCATTCTTCTTTGTCTCAAATCACAGTTAAAATCTTCTATTATTATATTCATATACAGTACATATATTATTTGCTTTCTTCTTTTCCTTTGTGTTTACTCCAGTATTTTTTCTCTCTCTCCCTCACACTTTTACCTATAGATTTCTTTACTATATTCCACATAACATCTTTATCACTGACTTCAGTCCTTTCTTCTATATTTAATTCTTCTGATTTGTGTGTCATACTTTTATAATTTTTTTCAACTTTTTTTCTGTATTTTTTCTATATGATTTTGTCCCTGGTCTTCTTCAGTTATTACTTCCATAACCCCTTGAATGTATCAGACACAGTATTTTTTTATATCGTGACCTATCGCACCACATATAAAATATTTCCTGTTTGTACTATCAACAATCAAATTACCTGATTTTCCACAGTAGAAACAAGTTTTGGGTTGATCCCAATATTTAACAACACCTTTTTGACCATATATATTTATACTACTAGGGATATAAACAATTTTATCTGCTTCCATTTTTAGTACAACATTACAATCCCATCTCCTAGTCCATAATCCTTTACTGTCGAAAACTTTAGAAATGTGCAATACATCTCTACATATGCTATTTAAATATCTTTTCAAAGTCTCTTTTTTCAGTTTGTGTTCTAAACTGAACATGAATTTTCTTATTAGTTTCTCTTAAAAAAGCTTTAAATAAGCATTCCATTCAGCATAGTCTTTATTATTTTCAGGTTAACTCAACATTTTCCATTGCCTGACCATTTTCAAAAACTGTATCATAAAACGTTTCTTTGCTTACATGAATGAAAGCACTTACCTCTGCTGGAGAAGTTTCTAAAGGTGAAATAACATTGTCATATACCTAATATCTTTGTATTTCTCTTTCTTTCTTGGAGAAAACCGTAACAGTATAAATTCTTTATTTCATATCAGTTTCTTTCCTGATGTTCCTTTTTTTTGCTTTCTCCTTAACCATAGCATCATTTTTGTCTTATCATCTCCTGTTTTTTGTATCAAAAGTATCTCTTCATATTGAATTTTGTCCATTATATCTCCCCATGCCACATCCTTGCCACTCTCAGGTTCACTTTCCTTACATAATCTTCCTAACAAAATAGTCTGTAATGCTCCTGACTGCAGAGACATGGCCGGCCTTAGGCATAGGCCAACTAGGCGGCCGCCTAGGGCACCGCTGTAGCAGGAGCGCTTTTCCAGTATTTAGTTGGTGTAGGTAGACCAGGTTGGGGGCACCTGGGTGGTATGGGGGGGCACTGTGGAGCCCTTTTGCCTAGGGCACCAGCTGACCTAAGGCCGCTGCTGTGCAGAGATGTAATAATACATCCCTCATTATGCTGATTTTCTACTTGGAATAGCTGCTGCTGGAAAATCTCTTCTGAATCTGAAATCTCAACTGCCTTTTCTCTGACTATGCACCCTTTCTCTGTTTCAAAAATATCCATAGAAGACTCAGTTGTCTTCCTACCATCATCTCCAACCACTCGAACTTCTGTAGAAGGCATATATGCCTTTTCTATTGATTCGTGAACCTCAGACACAGATATAGAAGGTTCAACTACCTTCTCTTCTTTTCTCTCCTCATCTCTCAACACATTTTTAAGCTGATTTGAAGGGTTGACCACTGCTTTCTGCTGCAGTTCACCACCAAACAACTGTCTCAACTTCATGGGTGTAAGTCCCTGATTTTCTGAGCAGCCTCCATGCCAGAAACAGAAGCAGAAAGTACAAACACAAAAATTTTCCCCTCACAACAAAAAGAGTAGGGGTCCTTTAGTTATATAAAGAAATAACTCTTATCTACAAATGTTTACATATTTACAAATATTTGCAAGTGTACAACTTTCTCGCTAAAAAAAAAAAATATATATATATATATATATATATATATATATATATACATACACACACATACATGGGTCTACTTTGCTTAGTTGAAAGTATATACTCAAATGTTAAACACTTACCCAATGTGGGGAAATATGCCCTTTTCCCTAGTGCAATCTCAGAGTTGGTATACATAGCTGGGGGGTGTAGCCCCCACCTAAGTAGGTTTCAGATACTATGCTGTGTGTTTTGTGAAGTTCTGGGCAACTGTTTACTTGCCCTGGGAGAAATGCATGGTTAAGTATTTTAGTGTGTGCATGTATATATATATATATATATATATATATATATATATATATATATATATATATAAATCTGTTTACACAATAATACTACATTTTCAGCCCTGTTAGACCCCCACTCCTTTTTCCATATTCACCATCTGATTTTACTTAATAATGTTGATAAAATCCTTTTACCATTAAACATAATTTCCTTTATTCTTTCATTCCATAGAACCCATATAACAGAAGATAACATATATTCTTTTAAGATATTTGTTACTTGTATTCTTACAATATCAATATTTAATCATATCAATCTTTATTTTATCCACTTCTTTTATATTTTCAAAAAAATCTTCTTTACATAGTTTTTCCCATAACTTTTTTACATCTTTTACATTTCAGAAACACGTGTTCTGTAGTTTCGTCTTTTTGACAATGTACACATATTCACTTTTCTTCTTATATGGCATATTTTGCTAGCTGTTTATCTATTACCAGTCTCAACAAAAAATCTTGGCATTCCACTTTCTGATTACACCATTTATTTATTTTTTCTATAGATTTATCTTTTTCATCTGTTAGATTTTTCCAGCACAGGAAGCCAAGACAAGGAGACAAATACGTGGATGAAATCCAATAAGGCATAAACCACAAATAAATAGCGTAGTATTAATTTAATAACCGCTTTCGTCGAAAGACTTCTTCAGAATACAAAATAAGAAAAAAACCTTATACTTAAAATACACATCAATAATTCAATCAACCAATGGTAAAAATTCATTAATTACAGAAATACAACTTTAAAGTGCTAGTACATATCAAATGAACAAAGATGCAGTAATGCTTTTGTCAATACATAATTTGCTATTCCTTAAAAAACATTTAATGTTAACTGTCTCGTTTAAACCAGGAAATTGATCAGATTTTAATCTGATCTGCCACAATGCTTCCCTTTGTTCAACAAAATTTCTGAAATCACCCCCCCTCAAATCAGATTTGCAAACCTCCACAACAGTGAATAAAAATTTTTTAAAATTCCCACACACAACTGAATGCTTAAATAAAGCATTTGATACATCATGAGTCTTAATACTATATACATGTTCACGGATACGTGTTTTTAAACACCTTGTCGTCATTCCAACATAAAATGCTGGACATGAGTAACATAATCCAATGTAAATAACCCCCTTGGTACAACAGTCAACATATTCTGGTACATGAAATGTCCTGTCAATAGATTCAATAACTATCAATGGTCCAACAGACAGGAACCTACACGTTACAGTTGTAGCAAGGAAAAACACCCTTAGTACTAGTACGGGTGTTAACTGTTGATGTATAGTTGGCCTCTAATGCCTTTTTAATATTATAAGTGTTTCTAAAAACAAAACTCGGCTTCTCACCAAGTACTCTAAAAATATCAGCATTCCCTTGAATAATTTTCCAATTACTTTCAATCAAATTCTGTATGGCCTGCCCGTCGATACTCATTCCCAAAGAACAAACAGGCCCGTCTAACCCCTGGTTAGTAGATGTTTTAGGAATTAATGCGACAGAATTGTTAACCCCATTATAGTCCAGTAATGCCGGATAATTGGTATTTCTTTTACCCAATACATATGTAATGGTCTCGTCCAACATAGAACAAGGATACCCCCTATTGTGAAACAACTTTTTGATGAAAACAATTTCATCAATCAAGTCAATTTCAGATGAGGTCATCCGGCAGGCCCTGATGATTTGTCCCTTAGGAATATTCCTAATGGTATGTTTTTGATGGGCACTGTCAAAATGAAGATAACTGTTTGTAAAGGTTTCTTTACGATATATCTTACTGTTGAACCTACTTTCTTTAAAATCCCACCTTAAAGCAACATCCAAAAAGTTAACACACAATCCTGAACTCCCTAAAGTAAATTTCAAAAAGGCAACCTGGTGATTAATCTTAGTAAGAAAATCATCAATGGTAGCTTGATTACCTTCAATAATAAAAAACAAATCATCAACAAATCTAAAATATAATAGCAAATGAAAACTAGTCTTCAGCAAATTCAAAAAGGAATCTTCCCACCATGACATAACCAGATTGGCGTAAGATGGAGCTGCAGAAGACCCCATCGCAACACCTCTCTTTTGTCTATAATAGGAATTCCCAAACAAAAAATAATTATGATGTAACAAAATATCAAGAAACCTGCAAACTGTAGAGACTTGACCACTACTAAATTCACCATGTTTACTCAATAGGATACGTATGGCATCGATACCTTCATCATGAGGTATACATGTGAACAAAGAAACCACATCAATGGTAAACATGATGTGTTTCTTAGGATCAAAAATACACTTGCTGGCAAATTCATTAAATCTGTTTAAAAATGCCATGAATCTTTGATGTAAGATTCTTGCTTGGAAACCAAAGGTCCCAAAGTAGCATCCAAAATTAATGAAATACCCTCAGTAACTGAGTGGGGAGAAGACACAATAGGCCTAAATGGGGGATTAGTAATGCTTTTATGTGTTTTGGGAATACCAAAAAGAACCCCTACCCTTGGTTGGTTAATCACACAAAATTCATAAACATCCAAATCTATTTCATTGTTCATAAGGGCGTCATATAAAAGGGAATGTATGAACCTCTCTTTTTTCTTTATTTCATAAGGAGTAATGATTCCATATTCATCCTGATTATTTAATAAAACTAACATTTCCCTAGTGTATTGTTCTTGTGTCATTATAACAATGTTCCCTCCCTTATCACTTTTCATGAAACGCAAAAAACTATTTTTATGCCGCAATTCATTAAAGGCTTTTCTCTCATTGAAATTCAAATTATATTTGTATTTAAAATTACTTGTAAAAACTTTATCAAGCTCTTTAAGACATGTCTCCTCAAAAACTGTTGTACCAAGGGGGTTATTTACATTGGATTATGTTACTCATGTCCAGCATTTTATGTTGGAATGACGACAAGGTGTTTAAAAACACGTATCCGTGAACATGTATATAGTATTAAGACTCATGATGTATCAAATGCCTTATTTAAGCATTCAGTTGTGTGTGGGAATTTTAAAAAAAATTTATTCACTGTTGTGGAGGTTTGCAAATCTGATTTGAGGGGGGGTGATTTCAGAAATTTTGTTGAACAAAGGGAAGCATTGTGGCAGATCAGATTAAAATCTGATCAATTTCAGGGTTTAAATGAGACAGTTAACATTAAATGTTTTTTAAGGAATAGCAAATTATGTATTGACAAAAGCATTACTGCATCTTTGTTCATTTGATATGTACTAGCACTTTAAAGTTGTATTTCTGTAATTAATGAATTTTTACCATTGGTTGATTGAATTATTGATGTGTTATTTAAGTATAGGGTTTTTTTTCTTATTTTGTATTCTGAAGAAGTCTTTCGACGAAAGCGGTTATTAAATTGATACTACGCTATTTATTTGTGGTTTATGCCTTATTGGATTTCATCCACGAATTTGTCTCCTTGTCTTGGGTTCCTGTGCTGTGAATTTTGGTGTTGCGAATTTTTGTGGTGCTTTGTTAGATTTTCCCCATGGTTTTACATATTCATTTTTATTACATTTTTATGCAATACTTTTCTAACTTTTTCTATATCATCAATTTTTATTTTCCACAAAAATATTTTTTCTTACTAATATTTGATTTCCTCATTTATAAACTCTTTTCCACTTTTTTACCATACCCCAAAATATATCATACTTATATTTATACAATTTGACTACTAATTTCTCATGTCTTTCATTTATCCACTTTAATACTTTGTACAAATTTAATGAAGCAGCACATACCACTGGGTTAATTAACCCTAACCCCTTTCTTCTTTATTTATATACAAAATTCTTATTTTTACTGGGTTTAAGCTAAAACCCCATATAAATGAAAAAAATTCTGGAATAATTCCTTTTCAAATACTGCTGACAATATAAATATACTTGATAAGTCTGCTGTTTTCCCCGTCAGTACTGAATTTATCAAATAAGACTTTTTTTCTGAATGATAATATATATGTTCTCCAGAAAAGACAAGTTTGCTTTATTTCTTGTATTATTTTTCACATTGAATTCTACTTATATCTTTATTCCCAAATTTTATACCTAACAGAAATTTAATTCATTGTAAAATATATCACCCCAATCTTTACATCACCTCAACCTTTACTTTTCTTTATTTAAAGCCATCTGTATCATCTTTAGAAACTCATTTGTGCAAATAATTACTTACTTTATCCAGATTGTTTTCACAATTATTATAATGTCATCTGCACTTGTTAACAGAACTGGAATTCTTACCCATTCAGGTGTTATATAACCCACCTCCTTTATTTTGTAATTTATTTCACATACAATCACATTCATAACTAATGCAAACAGTATACAACTCATTGGACTTCCCTGTCTTATACCACTCTTAATACGTACCTCTTGATTTAACCAGCCAGTATCCAAGTATTTTTATTTTATTATTACTGAACGCTGACATAATTTCTTAAGTTTTTCACTTATATTCTTTCATTATTACCCATATGATCTCATATCATCCACAATTTCTCTATCATTAATCATTCTTAACAATACTTCCCCTTTACATTATATATGCCATGTTCCATAATATTTTTTTATTTTGGTTTCAAATTTCCTTTGTATTATTTTCATAAAGTTCTTATAATCATTATTCAATACTATCAGTCTACAGTTTTTCAATTGTCTTCTATATTCCTTCCTCCATTTGAATTTAAGTATTCTACTGCATAATTTCTTATACAAAAAAACTTCTTTTAACCATTCATTCAAAAGTATTTGTTTCCAATCCCTTCATTTTTTGTACATTTTGTACCCTATACCATCTGGTCCTGCAGCTGAATCTCTGCTTACTTATCTTAATACTTTATCTAGCTCATGTAAAGAAATCTCCTTTTCCAACTCTTTTTTTTCCCTTTTTCTGTTATTTTTTTTTACTGTCAATGTTTTTACTACCTTTTTTCATTAAACATTTCTTGCACTATTCATAATTTTTCATGAGTTCTTTCTATGTCTCATTTTACATTTGTTATTTCTCTTGTTACACTACCATCTTCCTTTACTAATCAGTAACTCAATACTTCTCATTTTCCTTGTAAAAAAATATCTTTGCTTATATAAGAATTTTTGTATTGTTTCTTGATTTCTTTCATATAATTATGTTTCTTTGTCAAGGTACTTTCTGTCATTATGTTCTAAATCTTCCAATGCATCATCATATGTTCTTTTATATTTCTCTTTCTCTACTTTTCTCATATCATATTTTCACTATAAAAACATTTTTTATATTTTTCCTAATATATCATCCACCATTCAGACAAAGTTTTATAACCTATTCTCATAGAAATATGATATTTTCATAAATGTAGTATTAATCTATTTCCTTCTGCATTCCATGCATTTTCATTTATCCTTTTTATTAATTTGCCTATTTTATATATTCCTTGTTTTCCTTTATCTCTAGCTGTATTGCAAGATGATCAGAAAATCAACTACCTTCCCTTCTCCTATAACTAAAGCTTCAAATACTGTAAAATAGTTATTTTAGTTGTATGAGTACCTCTTTTTGTAAATCCATGAATTTTGTCTCAACGTTTTAACTTACCATATGTTAAAACTTCTAAGATTTTTCTTATATCATTTCTTTTTCCTGCTATTATAATATTCATATTTATCACTGCATAGTCTAAAATCAGATGAAATAAGCTTTTTATTTCTTTAGTTAGTATAAGCATATAGCATTATAATTCTATCTACTTCTTTCCATTTTAAAGCTATAATGGTCTTCCCATTTTTGCTAAAATTACATCTAATATTTTGACTGCATTTCTACAAAATATGGATATTGCTGAACATCTCTCATTTCTCAAACTCCACATTATCTTTCCCCCTCACAATTTCTCTGTTTGTAATCTTTGTAGTCCTTCTTCATTTATTAAAAATCTTGTGTCTTCTAATATAATTATGTCCACATCACATGTATTACACCACTTCAAAATTCCTATTCTTTCACTATATTCTTAATACTATTCACATTTATAGAAAGCACTCTAAATTTTTCATGTTCACTTTTCCTTAAATTCATGGTCTTATAATTTCATAGATAAATACTAGGCTGGCTTTCTTAATAGTCCAGTCTAAGCCTAGCCAATTTAATTTCCCAAGTTGAGAATCAAACACTGTACTTTGTGTCTGTAAGCCAAACACCTTAACCTTTAAACCAAGCCCCATTATTGGCTATATATATATATATATATATATATATATATATATATATATATATATATATATATATATATTTATATTCTTTTTCATCAATTTCCTTTCTTTTTTTTCTTTTGCGTGTATCCCATTAAATTTTCTTTTTCTGTACCCTTTTACCTCCCCATTACTGTCTTCTTCGTCACTTATTTCAGAACCTTCTTCTATCTCCACGTTGTTGTTTTTTCTCATTTAATTTTTCTTCATTTCTCCTACTTCTAAAATGTATTCTTCATTTTCTTCGCTTTCTTTTTCCTTTCTCCTATTTTCATTTTTGCAATCCAACCATAAATGTCCAATTTTGTTACATTTATAAATTTTCAATTCACATCTTTTTTATTATGTTGCCCATTTCCCTGCAACTATAACATTTCCTTTTGCCATGGTTACTTACCAAATGTTCATCTTTTCCACAAAAAAAACTGCGTTGGGTTATCATGCTTGGTATATGTATATTTTTTTCTATTTCTATTTTTAACACAATGTTACCGTCCCAGCCACCAGTCCTTAAACTCCTTTTGTCATGAACTTCTGCAATGTCCAGTACTTCTTTACATAAAGCTTACAAATGTCCTTTCAAAATCACTCTTTCTACCTCTGTTCAAAATTGTATTCACATTTTCCTTTTGGTTTCCCTGTTAAATGCTTTTATCAGATAAAGATTCCATGGTTTTTATTTTTATTTTATTCAAATTGTCCAAGAAAATTTTCCATCAAAAAATGTCACAAAATGTTGCTTTGTTAATAAGAATAAATGCTCTTATGTGCTTTTGCATCCAAATGAGCTGTTAAATTGTCCTACACTCCATACCTGTCCATTTCTTTGTCTTCTTTACATTGAATTCTTACCACATACTTCTGTTTTTCATTTCCTGCTGCCTTCTTTCCTACTACTCACTTTTGCCTTCTTTTACTTTCTCTGCATATGTTTTCTTTTCCTTCTCACCACTATTCTTCAAAATTGTCTCTCATTATCTGGTCTTGATATTTGCTTTCTCCTTTATTTCTTTCACCACTACATCATCTCCTTCTCTGTCTGTTTCTTTCCCTGTTTCACTGAGCCACATCTGTGCCTGGAACAGAAAAGGAATTGCTTCTCCAAAATGGATCCCACTAGCAACAATGACAAGTAGAGGAAGTTCCCTGATGCTCAGGCCAAATGTACCCTACTAGTATAAATACTCCCTAAGGTCTCTCCTGAAAAGATGCTTTTAGTCTAGTGGGACTATGGAAGTCAGCAAAGAATAAAAAAGTTTTAAATTAAATGCACTTCTCTGTAATCATTTTAAAATTAAAGAAAAAAGCAGTATGCAGACTGACAATTTTGGACAGTGCTTATGGTAACTGGGGGGGAGAAATCCAAGTAATGGGACCCTGGAATGACTCAGGGGCCCTGGTCTATTAGCTTGCCTAGGGCCCTATTTGACCAGGATCTGGCTCTTTCTGTTACCCCTCAGGTCATATCACTTAAGTCTGATTTAACTCTTCTCCACTCTAACTCATCCTTTGCTTCTTTTTATGTCTGTGATTTATTCTTCACTGATTTCTCAAATATTTTGAAACTTCTGTACATGTTATCAAATCATACATTGGATTTACTATGTATAAAAGCATTACTGTGCTACTGTACTGTTTTATTGTCACTTATGTGTTATAAGAATCTTGTCTAGTTTGTGTGTCTGATCAGCTTTTGACCCTAGGCTGACACTAAAATTGGTCAAAATGGATCCATGCCCTATCCTGGTAATAAATAAATTGTTAGACACTGTAATTTTTAGTTTTTTTTTTTCATTTCCACTTGTAAAACAATATTAAACTGTAGTATAACATATAAAATAAAATATACTTCACAACACCATTACAATTAATAGTATGTTTCTCACAAATTAGTATATGACAACTACAAAATAACATTTAGTTGGACTCTAAATAGGACTATACCCACTGATTTATCACATTTATTCAGGTAATGAACATGTCAACATGATACAGGCAGCCATTACAGGCACTCAAGTAAGTAAGAAAATATAAAAAATATTAAGTCTACCCAGAATGGGACAGCAGGCCAAAACTCTACCCTTATTGCAAGACTCCTGATATGTCTGCCTCTGCCTTCCTAACTCTACCTTCATCTGCTTCTTGGAAAATGTCTTAATGTTTTTCACATTGAAACAATGACTGAGAGTTTTATCTCATATGTAGAGTGGTAAAGACCCTTAACCGAATGCAGGTGACATAAGATCCTAATTTCTGGTGATCAGGTCCAATGCTTAACCAACTGTTGTACTGCTTGCCATACTTTGTGTAGCGGTTCACATTCTCAGGACTTGTGGTGACAATTATCTGCAGACATGCCAAAAAGCCCTGACCTATTTTTGACAGCCCAATTCTCAGCTTTTATTGGTAGCCCATTATCCCTCCTAGGCAAACTGTAGGTGATGCTCAACCAGTTTAGAACCGCTATTAACTGCTTTTATGTTTTCCAGCTGCCTGTCCAGTACAGAAGGCTCTCCCATTTTTACCACCTTACTGAGGTGACATTCAACATGCATCAGAAATAGTGTTTGAATGTCACACTTATTCTGTACATTAAACAGCATATAGAGGGCTGAGACATTCATTGTAGAGGCATAAATGTATACCAGCTGCTTTTTCTACATGAAATTAGTATTGGGAGATGCTCCTTGGCACAGTACTTGGCAATAAGTGGAAAAATGCATTTCAAAGCTGGAAATGTTTCTGTAAATCATGACACCCCAACCTGAACTTACGTTTCAGATGTTGGAAGGATGCTAAAACTCTGTGTCATGCAGGTCTTGAGTAATAGTTTGTATTCTTGCTTTAATGAAGCTTTAACATGTAGCCATGTTGCTACATATCTTCAGCTCTGGGTGTCCCCAAATAGAAATCCCCCAGACCACACAAACACTGGAGTGTAGTGTTTTATTGAAAAAGCTTCAAGAAGGGTGGGTAACTCCAGGCAATTCCAAAATTTCAAGTGAATGGGTAGGATTTTCTTATACCAAGTAAAAGCTAAGTGCATGTTTCTCCCTAAACTGGAAGCCTCAGGTTTCTCATATAGTGGCATGCTCTCATGTGGTACTATGAGTACCTTGTGTTTTCAGATTACCACTGCAAAATCCTTTAAATCTATCTCATCAGATCCACTCCAATAGATTAGGGTGTAGAAAACATTAGTAGGGATCCCATACCTTTTTCCCTCCCATATGAGCTGAATCTGAGGTTTTTGAATTTTCAATAATCATTTACATGTAGAGAGTACGAACATTCATAGGATCTTACTAGGCTATTGTTCTTTGAGGGACTTAAGAAGCCCAGTTTTGAATTACTAAGATAATAAATATCCCTTATATTTTGCACTATATATATATATGTTTGAAGAAATGCCACACAGGTAATAATCTACCGAGATGGGCTGCAGAGGTGTTTGTTGGGTACTTGCATGTTTCCCCTATCTATGAGGGTAATTAGTGCTAAATCATGGGAGAACTTAACCATTCATTCATCCAAGTTACATTTGAAGAGAATAATAAAAATACTCCCCTTCATGTAGAGGGGAAGACAGTTCATAACAGTGATGTTCTCGCTGATCCATATCTGTCCATCCAGCATATTCTGTTAACCAAGCAAAAGAGATTCAGGTCCCCTGAGAGGGTGTTACCATTGGACTCCAGAATGTGAATAGGTTTGGCAGAACATGGTCTGCTGAAGGTCTATATACAAGGAAGAGGTTGTCTCTCAGTAAGTATCCCGTATGATATCAAGAAAAGAGACAAGGCTTTGAGACAGTCTGTGTGGTTTTTAAGATTAAGATCAGCTATGTTAGAAACCTGGGCGGAAACCCTCAGATATGCTCAGAGTTGGTTCACAACAATAAAAAATACACTGAACCCACAGATATTGCCAACATTCTGGCTGATAGGTTCAGTGCAAATTTCTCCCCTCCTTCACCCCAAAAGAAGAAATACTTATCCCAGCTGAATGTAATCTCCCTGTCATCTCAGATGTCCAAGTGAGAACCGCCCTAAACAAAGCAAAAAACACAGCATCAATGGGACCTGATGGTATCCCGGGTTGCGTGTTACGTGAACTCCAAGAGGAGCTAAACCCACACATAAAAATGCTATTTAACCTTAGCCTTACTTCGGGATATGTACCTGAACACTGGCGTACAGCAACAGTGGTCCCACTCCACAAGGGCGGTGCCTCTACAGACCCTGGAAACTACCTCCCCATAAGCTTAACCAGCCTGGTCTGCAAAGCTATGGAAAGAATCATTATGGAACTCATAAACAGAGACATAGGGGACCTACAGACACTTGACTACACCCAGTTCAGCTTTGTAAAGGGCAGATCCTACCTTTTAAACCTGGTTAACTTTTTTGAAACAGTCACTACAGCCATTGACAAGGGCAAAGCAGTCCATACAGCATACCTGGACTTGGCTAAGGCCTTCGACACAATACCCCACTCAGGCATCATGGATAAGCTCAACAGCTTAAAAGTAAACCCTTATGTCACTAGATGGGTTGCAAACTGGCTAAAGGACAGAACCCATAAAGTTAAAATCACTGGAGCAATGTCAGACTCAAAGCCAGTCACAAGTGGTGTCCCACAGGGATCTGTCCTGGGACCCCTCTTGTTCGGCATTTATTTCTCAGATGTTAAAGCAAACATGGGAAGGCTGTGGCTGACAAAGTTTGCAGATGACTGCAAACTAGGCGCCATAGTCGATACACCAGCAGACACACACATCCTACAAAAAGGCCTCACAGAAATGGACAACTGGTGCCGGAGTCACGGCCTTAAACTAAATGCCAAAAAATGTATAGTCATCCCCTTTGGGAAAAACAAAGTACCCACATATTATCACATAGACAGCAACCCACTGAGTACGGAAAAAGTAATCAGAGACCTAGGGACCCAAGTCGACAGTGACCTCTCATTTGATACCCACGTTGCCAAAGTGGTTAGAAAAACATTCTACCTTGCACACCTCATCATGAAGGGATTCACATCCAGATCCAAGAATGTCATTGTACCCCTATATTCCTCCCTCATCAGACCCATGATTGAGTACAATGCCCCATTTGGTATGTACCTCACCCGGCATTTGCAACAGCTGGAGAGACCACAAAAGTACCTCACCAAGAGGATCAAGGGTCTCCAACATATGTCTTATTCTGCCACACTAAAGAAACTTCAGCTCTATTCAGTAGCATACTGCCTGCTCAGAGGTGATCTCTGCCTGACGTACAAGGCCATGTCCAATCAGGATCTGATGGACATGCTCCACCTCAAAAAATCCAAGTCCATCAGGACCACGAGAGCTAAAGACTTAAACCTCGACAAAAGTATGAATAGGACATGTTGGAGGGATAGATTCATAACCCAGAGGCTTCCCATGTTTTGGAACAAGATCCCAGTTCGTATTAGGCAGAGCCCCTCACTGACTCTCTTCAAGTGAAATCTTGATGAGTGGATGGGAGATCATAAGTTTACCCCAGGGGTCACATCTGTGTCACCGCTAGACAGGGGCACAGTAAACTAATTCTATTATATAAGGGGACCTTCATTGTGTCACTACTAGACAGAGGCATAGTATTCTAAATTTATTCTGTACATTTTGTGTACCATTTCTTGGGGTGGCAAAAGCCACATCACTATGGCTAGGCTTACAAATGCCCCAGGGCAGATAGCCTAGTACTATACTATGAAACTATTTAGGCCAGACATGTCCAACCTGTGGCCCGCGGGCCGCATGCGGCCCTCAGAGCTCTTCCATGCGGCCCCCGACCTCTAACTGCAACATCGATATATGCATGCCCTAAAACACTTTTTTTGTTTTGTATTTTTCATGCCCGTAACCTATAACTCTGTCGGTGTGCGCATGCACCAAAGCACCCTTCTAGTTTTGATTTTTTTGCACCAAAGAAGGATCTGTGTGTTCCCGCCGTTATTTTGTGCTAAAGAATCAGTGTGTGTGTTCTCTCTGAAGAGGGACTTGTGTATGGATTTGCCGCTATTGCCTTTGAAAGGGACAGCACTTACCTGTGTTAATAGGTAAGTACGGAGTGAGTGAGTACATGCATGAAAGCAGAATGTTTGTGTATGTGAAAGTAAGTAGAAGAGGTGTGTGTGTGTGTGTGTGTGTGTGTGTGTGTGTGTGTGTGTGTGTGTGTGTGTGTGTGTGTGTGTGTGTGTGTGTGTGTGTGTGTATATGTGTGTATGTGTGCATGACAGAGACAAAGAGAGATACATGCACAAAGAGGCTAATGACAATCAATCTACCTACTGAACACAAATAAGTTAGCTCACAAATATATTGTACATTAAAAGTACACTTTCATTAAATTGTGGCTTTCCTAACAGAGTGTTGTATTGAATATGAAATCATACCTCTCAACTGTATGGATTTTCGCTTCATCTTCCAATTTGTGTCTTTTGCTTAAGAAATAAAATTAGTCATCCAAGGTAATGCAGTTCTAGGGAGTAAGAATGAGACAGCAGCCTAGGGTTAATGGGTCAGAAGTGGATTGACTTTGTGGGACTGTAGCATATAAAGTTATATTGTTTTTTCTGACAAATAAAAAAGCACCCAGTACTGTTTTGTCACTGGTGGGTTCTAAGCAGTGGCAGATTGGACAACAATAATTATAGCTTTGGTGGATCATCAATACCAGCAAATCAGGTGGGCACAATGTCATTTTTTAAATGTTGTAGGTTTTAGTGTCTATGTGTGTTGGGAGGGCTGCAACAGTAGATGATTATTAAAGACAGAGACTTACGGACTGTGGAGAATGTTTCTTTGTTTCCAAACCTTATACTTGGGTACTAGGCATGCCAAAAGTAGATTTTATAAGACATAGCTTCTTGCGATTTGCAGTGGATGGATATTTACATTTAATGGATGATGCTAGCAATATGAGTGTGGTCTTGAAGGGATCTGGAAGATGCCAAGTCTGCCACTGCCAATGTCTTGTAAAGTGTCTTGGAAATGGATATTGGGGTGTTACTGAAAAAATACAGCAAGTGGGCTTTGAAATATAGTTTAATTAAACAAAGTGTACTTGCAATTTGCAGGCCATAATTTAATTTATTTCAGGTAGTCCAAATCCTTGTAGATTGTATCCCATTAGACTTAATTAGGAGAGCTATCATTCCTGGGAAATAAGCAGCCCTAGTTTCAGTGAAAGCTCTGTGGTTCTTTACAGGTAGGAAGTTGCAGGATGTGGATGCAATGTGTTTTATTTATTATTTTTAATGCATTTGACATTTCAAACATGGTTTTCTTTGTTGCAAAAGAAGGCAAGATTCAATGAGCCATATAATGCTTAACTGACAATGATGGGATAGAAAGATTATAAGTGATGTATAATGTTTGCACCTACAGTTGTTTCAATGGTGTCTGTGATGCACAACTATTTTTGGGCCTGTGTCCCACTTTTATTTTTCTCTTTCTCTAGATTTCTTGCTCTAAGTTTGAGAGGTATGGTTCCATACTAAATCAGAAGGTTGTATTTAACTTGGAAGACTTTTCAGCATAATTACAAGAAACAGAGCCTTTTTAATATCTTTGCTTATTTACAATATAAACTCCCATGTAACCTTGCAAATAACCTTCTTATTAAGCTACTTTAATTCTTTTGGAATTGACTATGCTTCATTGGTTCAGACGTAAGCATAGAGAGCTAATGTGACAGCTCAGTAAACTGTAAGTCTGTGAATAATGTCTGCACAAATTAAAATGTCTGAATGTCAAATGGCTTTAGATTGGAGGGAAGTTATATGTTTACTCCAGTATGTAGTATGATCTTAGAGAGTTTATGGATTTCTTATTGATTTACTTTTTGCTGAGCAGTTGTTTGCTAATTTAGTGATGGTCCTTTTGGTGGTGGGAAAGTGGATGGATGAGTCCATCT
The DNA here is from genome assembly GCF_019279795.1 of Protopterus annectens. NCBI lineage: Eukaryota > Metazoa > Chordata > Ceratodontiformes > Protopteridae > Protopterus > Protopterus annectens. The sequence goes on along the minus strand of NC_056741.1, from coordinate 11,619,303 downwards.
TTAGTATAATTTTTTTCAGATATTTTTACTTCCAGACAATTTAATTCAGTGAGTGTGTGTCATGTGATTACTGAGGTTGCCTATTTTAGAACTAGGGGCTCCTTTTGTGAGTGTGTGTGTGTGTGTGTGTGTGTGTGTGTGTGTGTGTGTGTGTGTGTGTGTGTGTGTGTGAAAGAGAGACATTTAATATGTATACTGAATATATTTTGCAAATGGAATTCTTAGTTAAATAGGCCCCTCTTCTTGGGCAAGTAGACTTGAGTAACCAATATTAGATCTTGGCCATCCAGCTAGGAAAGTTTAGTATGTGGCTTTTCCATCCGGTTTGATGAAGGCTATGCTACTTACTCAAGGAGTACATTCATGGCTATCCATCCATTTGTCATGTTGCTGAACTACATTGTTTGATAATGAGAGGAGCTTTTTACAGAATTTGAAGTTTTTGTATCAAGAACCTGTCCATACAGAGTGGCTTGTTTATGTTGCAGTGAAGGCTGTTGTCTTTGTAGTGAGCGTTTTAAGTATAACCAGTATTTCTGAGGTGGAGGCGAGGAAGTCTCTTAAGGCAGGATCTTTCTTAGCCTGGAAAGCAAACCAGTGATGAAATTTATAGGGACCAGTGAGAGACAGAGGAAAGCAAGAAGCTTTTTACTCTGTTTGTATAACTAAGTGAACTTAGTCCTTTGACCTTTTTTGTCAGAAATGGTTGTAGTCTTTCTTTTGGCAGAGCGTTTTGCTGAGGCACATGCCAAAAAGGGCTTTGCACTCAGTAATGGCTCTTATAAAGGAAGAATACAGGGATGTTATGACCTCCTTGTCCCTGGATGAGATACCCTTACTAATGAGGTGGGCCATGTAAAAAGCCTTTCGTACAATGGAGAAAACATGGTGTTCAAAAGTCAGGTTTCTATTAACCTGGGTGCCCAAGCACCTCACAACCGATTGCGTGCTTACAACATTGTTATTAATGTGATAATTTGTGGGGACATCACTCTCCCCAAAGGGGATGATGATGCATTTTTGGCATTTAGCTTTAGGCCATGTTTTTGGCACCAGTCATTTGTTTGGGTGAGACCCTCTTGTAGCTTATTTAGAATAGTTTTATTAAGTCAGTAATGTGAATTTTTTACTTTATTGCAAATTTGCTGGCTTATTTTTGTGGATTATAGTATTGTAGGACTGCTAATGTTGACATTTTACTTAGATGGACTGCTGGAGTGGGTTTTCCAGTGTGAAATGCTAGTGCTGTAGTGAATATCTGTTTGTTTGTTAAAAAAAATAAATAAATAAATAAAATAAAAAAATATATATATATATATATATATATATTAACTAAGATGTTAGAGTTAACTGTTAGATTAGAGAATTAGAATTAGAATGAGAATTAGAATTTTAAGGCAAATATTAAGCATTTATTACATTTATTCATTGTTTGAATGCACCTACAGTACAGCCAGGAGGTTGACTTTGGTCGCCCGCAGCAGCGAAAGAGTTAACTATATGATATATTTTTTGTGCGGCCCCAAGACAATTTCTGTTCACTCAATGCGGCCCCAGCAAACCAAAAGGTTGGACACCCCTGATTTAGGCCTTTAATTTTTGTAGTGTGAATGCATTGTGGTTGTTACAGATTCGTCAAGTATTTGAACAGATACATACCACCAGGAGCGCTACACTCAACAATCATTCTAATGAGTGCAGAGTACAGTGGAATGATTACGTTCCTGTATCTGAATGTCATACATCTAGATATACATTTTGTGATGAAAAAGGACTTCCTTATAATAGTGGATACATAGTAATTAAAGGGCAGTTCCTTGTAATGTGTATACTCCCTGATCTCTAACTGTGGGATCAGTTTTCATGGAGCAATTGTCAATGTGGCCACTACAAAGGGAGTGATGCTTGCCGAAGGCCTCAATTAGACATTTCTTGGCGCATCAATCGATGGTTGGGCACCAACTATTTGTCTGGGATAGGTGGTTTTGTAGAATCATGGTATCCTCTGGGGAGTTTATGATGGCAGCAAGTTTTCAGTCATCTGCAGATTTGGTCAGCCACAATCCCATGACATTAGCTTTGACCTCTGAGTTGTAAATGCCAAAGAGAAATGGCCCAGTGGCTGAACCCTGGGGCACTCCACTAGTGAGTGGCATACCTCTCAACCTGCAGACATTGAAAATAGGAACAAAGGCCTTTGAAAATTAGGAACAGCCAGCTACAAATCTGCACATATAATCAACATAAAATCTGAATACCAAATAGCACACAACTCTTCCCACTTCTAGTAGTAAAAAGATGGATACTACTCAGAAATATGTTTTAAAACAGAACAGGGGGGAAAAGGTGGTAAATTTTAAGCACATTATCAAAGAGAAATTGTAAAATCTATAGACTTTAATGAATTGTATTACAAAATTCTACCACACACAGTCATTTATTTTTGTTTCAGAAAAAGTGGATTTTAAGATGTCTGTCCTCTCTTCTTAAATTATTATTGCCACTAGTATGTTGACTATATAGTGTAGTTTTTTTGTATACTAGACAGTTTCAAAAATTACTTGTAATGAAGGAGATTCAGAAAATTGTGTCAATGGGTAAATAGGGGCATACCTGCAAAAATCAGTACATCATGAATCAGACCCAAAAATAAGAATGTTATTCCAAAATAAAGGCAGTCGAGTGGTCTGGTGATAGGTCATTTGGATTATGGTAGAGCTACTCACCCATGCTTCCTGTGTTCAATGTCTGAACCAATTTGTTATCCAAAAAGTTACACAGAGGTTAACATCTACCTGGGAGAGTTTATCTGTGATGTCTGAGTGTGGGATGGTGCTGAATTCCTTTGCATGGTCCAGATAGACATTGTGCAATGATTTGCTTGCATCTATTGCCTCGGTGACTTTTTGGAAGAAGTCAATCAGGTTAAGTAGGAATGAATGACCTGCCCTTGACGAATCTAAACTGGGTTGGACAGATGGTCTGTATGGCACCTATATCCCTATATATTCTATAATGATCCATCCCATAGGCTTACAGATAAGGCTGGTGAGATTTATGGGTCTGTAGTTACCTGGGTCTGCTGTACTGCCACCTTTCTGCAAGAGAGTGACTGTTGCTGTCCTCCATTCATCTAGCACAAAGCCTGTTTTGAGGCTAATATTAAGCACCATTTCCATGTATGATTTATGTATCATCATAAGCATTTCTTTTCTATGTTTATTGTGCATTGCTATGTGGTTAACTTTGATCATTAAGCCTTTAGATGCAAATTTCTTCCTTGAAATAAAAAAGTATGATTGAATTTTCTTCTTTATGCATAATTTTTTCAGACCACCACTGAATCAAAAGATTGGAAAAAAAGCTGACATAGAGAGCATCTGTAACATCATGGCTTCTGTTGGCTAGTGATCCTTGGACCCTCAGCTTAATTTAGTTATTACAGTCTAGTATTCACCATTCTGAGTGTCCTGAAAGGCTTCGGGGTTATAACAGTTCAGTCTTGGTCAGTTAGAGTGTGCTGAAAGGATTCAGGGTTATTACACTGTAGTCCTGGTCAGTTAGATTGTGCTGAAAGGATTCAGGGTTACTATAGTGTAGTCAAGGTCAGTTAGAGTGTGCTGAAAGGCTTCGGGGTTATTACAGTGTAGTCTTGGTCAGTTAGATTGTGCTGAAAGGATTCAGGGTTATTACAGTGTTGTCTTGGTCAGTTAGAGTGTGCTGAAAGGATTCAGGGTTACTATAGTGTAGTCAAGGTCAGTTAGAGTGTGCTGAAAGGATTCAGGGTTATTACAGTGTTGTCTTGGTCAGTTAGAGTGTGCTGAAAGGATTCAGGGTTATTACACTGTAGTCCTGGTCAGTTAGATTGTGCTGAAAGGCTTCGGGGTTATAACAGTTCAGTCTTGGTCAGTTAGATTGTGCTGAAAGGATTCAGGGTTATTACAGTGTTGTCTTGGTCAGTTAGAGTGTGCTGAAAGGATTCAGGGTTATTACACTGTAGTCCTGGTCAGTTAGATTGTGCTGAAAGGATTCAGGGTTACTATAGTGTAGTCAAGGTCAGTTAGAGTGTGCTGAAAGGCTTCGGGGTTATTACAGTGTAGTCTTGGTCAGTTAGATTGTGCTGAAAGGCTTTGGGGTTATTACAGTGTAGTTTTGGTCAGTTAAGTGTGCTGAAAGGCTTCAGGGTTATTACAGTGTAGTCTTGGTCAGTTAGCAAAACTGAATTTTTCCCTTAACCATGAGTTTTGTTCAGCCATTATTGGATGTAAAGCTTGTTAAAAAAGAAAACAAGCATCTAGGAACACCCATGTCTTCTTGCAGCCCTCATAGTCCAGCTTAATATCACTATTTCATACACAGTTATCATAACGTTGTCTTGCCTACTTAAAATGTGTTAAATGAATGAATAAATGCAGGAAAATATGAAGAGTAAGACAAACTGTGAGAAAGAATTAGAAAAAAATCTGAATGGTGTAAGTAGTCCAGGATGGGGAGGTGGTGCATATATGTTGGAGGGGGCTGTGTGGGGGGGGCATGCTGTGGATCCAATTCACCTAGAGCAGCAGTTGACGAAAGGCTGGCCCTGGTAGTAGGTGGTTGTCAGCATGGGCTGGAAGAGGGCCCTGGTAGTAAGTGGTTGCCAATGTGGGCTGGAGGCTGGCCCTGGTGGTACGTGGTTGCCAGTATGGGCTGGAGGCTGGCTCTGGTAGTAGGAGGTTGTCAGTGTCTGCTGGAGGAGGGCCCTGGTAGTAAGTGGTTGTCAGTGTAGGCTGGAGTGGGTTTAGCGCCTAGGAGATTAGGAGCTGCTTATCTGGAGAGCTGTCTGTCTAAGATGAGCAATACAAGTTGACACAAAGAGAAAGTATTCATTTTGTGCAACTACTGACTTTTATGTACACTAAGCATCCTTGCAGTAGGTTATATATACAAAGTTATGGTTCTAAGAGTTTGCATCTATACAGTGCAGTGCATGGCTAAAAATGAGCAGTTCTCTGCAAACACAGAGAACTTATGACATGTCTCAGGATATGTAAAGCAATTGGCTCAGATGACATTTTATGGACATTTATCCTGCTTACCAGGGAAAGCCGTATATTTTTCCATGATTGCACCTTCAAGAAGAGATCCTGCTAGGGTGATCACAATTACAGATGCAGCATTCTTTCTATAGTAAGGAACAAGTTAAAATTTAGTTATCTATATGTACTTGATGTCCAGTAAAAAGGATGCTGTGGGAATTGTTTAAAACTGTCCTCAGTTCATCATTATTGGGAACCATTTCTTGTATGTTTTTCTTTGCTTTCATACTGAGTAACGCCAAAACATTCCCACATTTTCATAATTTTCATTAATGGCTAGAATGTCGCATTCAGGGTTTTCCATAAGAATGAGGTAATCTGCAAATAGGAGGGCTCTTAAGTCTGTTCCTAAGATGTAGATCAAAAGTTTGATCACCAATGCAAATAATAGTGGGGATGGAGGGTATTCCTGTCTGGTGCCTTTGAATGGGGGGAATGGGTTGAAACAATACATGGTTAATTAAAACCCTAGTAGATGGTGAGGTATACAAGGCTTTATTACTCTTAACAAAGCGGGCAGGAAACTTTACATTTAGGTGGCCACAGCCTATAGATCTAAAATACTTTTTGAAGTAAATAAACAAGGCTATCACTGGGGTGTGAGATTTTACCTGTGCTTGCATATATGTAATGATTGTGCAGATATAACCTTGAGTTTGAATGCCCTACTATAAACCTGGCCTGAAAAGGGTGTGTTAGGAAGAGCAATAGTGGCTGTACCCTTCTCACTAGAATTTACGCATGTAACTTAGCTCAAAATTAATTATCAAGATGGGGCAATAGCTCTTCTCTCTCCACCTATCCCTACCCAGTATAGGAAGGACTATAATCCTTGAAACTTTGGGGAAAATGATAATTATCCTTCTACAAACATGAATTGAAAGACTTTTTAACCGAGAAAACTGGATGTCATCAATCTGGGATTTGTATCGTTCTACAGTCTGGCCATCTTTGCTTCTGGGAGTAATGTTATCACCCACTGGACTTCTAGCCAAATAGGGTCATAAGTTATCAATTTTTCAAATTGTTAAGGGGTAGGGAATTGTCTCTTCCTTAAGGTTTCGCAGACCACTCTGGCGAAAGTGTGCAGGCCACCTGTATGCTTAACTACAATTATTGCTACGGAAGTATGCCTGCATTTTAATTGGTGAGTTAAATGCTTGTCTAGTTTACCTCCAAGAGCCCATACTTGTAAGCCAACCTTTCTGACTCAACAGCAGCTATGTCTTTGCTATGTGTTTCTGTACAAGTGCCTTAAATTAAAGCATGACACACTACTCTTCTCAAATACATATGTTTAATTCACTATGTGGGTTTCATTTTCCTAGCTGCTATACATAGGTATTTCAACAGAAATTTGAATGACTCCCACAAGGTAAAAATCAGCATGGTAGAAAGTGAAGTCCTCTTTAAAAACTCCTTCATTACTTCTCCGACAAACCTGACTCAGGGTCTTGTAACACAAATGGGTCAAATTTTCAATGCCTCCTCTTCTTTACTATTTAGGTCTTAGTGTTAGGGGAAGCCTGGACAGTCTTAGAGTCAGAGGAAACACATTTTATTTTTGTTACTGACATCTGCCAAAAATTGGATGAAAGTCAGTAGCCTGGTCTGGTTTGAGATTTTCTGCTTTTCTGGTTTATGCAAGAAAAATGTAATTTAGGATCTGAACCCTCAAACCCCTAAAGAGGCTACATAGAACCATCCATTTCAAATTATCATTTAAAATGAGTTTGGATTTTATGTGCTGTTCAGCCATAGGACAATATCTAGCTAGCACAGAGTCCAGCACAATATTCAAATCGCCTCCCAAAAGTATCAGGGCATTGCCATGACTGAAACCCGTTGTCTAATTAAATAAATTCCTAAAAAAAAATCTCTTTGAGATATCATGACTGAGGCTATATATATATCACTTAAGATTCAATGTTCGGTGTTCAAATATTGCCTATAGACCTCAGCAGAGATCATTAAAGGCCTCACTCCTTTTAAGTAGAGTCCAATATGTTTTATCTGCATACCATTCATCTATTTAAAAGTTAAAGATTTATAAGTTACTTCCTAAAGACAATGAATTCCATGTCCTTTCTTCTCTAAGTTGCAAATAATTATGTCCTAAGCTTGTTTGCATAATCTTTTTATCCACCAGATACTGATTATTTCTTGTCCTTGCCTCATGAAGAATGAAACTGATCCCCAAAGTGCCACATAATTCAACATTTTTGGAACATTTAAAGATCCAAATAAGGTCACCCTTAAACTATCATAGGCAGAAAACAGGTTTAGCCTCATCCATCTACCTTCATAATAGATGCCTAGTAATCTTATCTTCCTAGCAATGAACCTCTGAGCCATCTGAAGTCTGGAGATCTCTGTTTTAGAATAAACATAAAACCCTGATAAATATTCCTTAAGTGGTCTAATAGCCATTTTGTAAACTGGAAAACTTATAGCCTCATCCCTAGAAGATATAGTTCTTAAAAGGGTCCTAATAACTGAATATGTATTGTTTAATGTTTAATGTTTATTTAAATGCCCCTCAGAGCTCAGTTTATTATCCAGTATGATCCCGGGGCCTCATAAGACAAACTGCTTTTAATGATTGAACAATCTGTACGATACGGCTACACCATTATTCTTTTCCATATGCATCAGCTCACGTTTTGTCTCTTTAAACTTTATGCAATTATGCTGGGCCCATTCAAAAAGACAATCTAAATACCGCTGGAGTACAAGATGGTTGTACACAGAAGTAACTACCCCTGACATCTGCAAACTTTCCACTAGAAGTGACCACTTTCAGTAACACCCACCTCCCTTCTGCATCTCATAGAGTTTTGATTAGTCTCCAGTGCATACATTTATCTTGGAAATTTTCCACCACTCTTGGATTATTTGGCCAAGCAGCAGGCTCTGGGTTACTTAAAAATGGAATTTAAACATTGGTTATGTCTATGGTTATTTTAATTATTTGTAGAATTATTATGTCAGCCCTCAGTGGCTTAAAATAATTTGCAACATAACATGCTTAGTTTTCAGATTTTTAACACTTAGTACGACTCAATATGCATGCAAATTCATTTGCTATTGCAACCAAGCCTGGCAGCCATGTTTTACTATGCATCACCAGAGTAAACAACTTAGTGACAGGCAAAATAATGGCACTAACTAGTCAGTTTTCAGTGGCTGCGAAAACACACACACACACACACACACACACACACACACACACACGCACTCATGCACCCACGCGTGCACACGCACACAAACACATATACACACACACACACACACACACACACACACACACACACACACACACACACACACACACACACACACACACACACACACACACACACACACACACACACACACTCTCTGCTTGTGGCTACTTAACCAGTGCTTTTGGGATCCCCAGGCTCCAGGGGATTTTGAGCATTTAACTTTGGTATAAAAATCAAGTCTTTAATTGTAGATTCCTGTTCTTCCTTTGCTTGCTTCTGGACAAAATATATTTCTGCAATGCAGTTCCTATAAAGAAATGATAGGCTTAGCATTAGGGTAATTGTTCACCTGTTGTATGTCAGCCTCTTATGTATCCTCTTCTTATATAGCTGTAACATACATGCACATGGAATTGTCCTGCTCCATTGACCTGAACCTATTTTGGGTCAGCAGTCTGAAAGAGCTGCCACTTGACTTCTGTCCTCGGGTGATACTTCTGGCTCATAGAATTTCCACACCTTCTCACTTCTCTATGGTGAGACTAGGAATAGAGGTGCTGATGAAGATGGGTACTGCCACAAATTTCCCTGCTGCTGTGGAGAGCTTAATTTTATCTTCCAACAGGTTGTACTCATTACCAGTTAGGGGATCTTCTTCTCCTCAACAGTTAGCAGTTCAACACAGAGTCTGAATGCAGATGTTTTGGCAGTAATTGCAAAGCTGCATCAGAAGTTAAACTTACTCTGCATATTAAGCTGTTTCATTGATAGAATCACTGGGTGACAGAATGTAGAAGGGATATTGTTGCTTTAAAATAACTTTCTGATGTGTGTGAACTACTTCCTTCACCATAGTTTTTAGACATATGTCTTAGAAGGCACCGACTCCAGAATTGTTTAGGGAAAGCTCCTTGTCTCTGACGTTTAACTAGCAGAATGTCAGTCACCAGAGTGGTTGATTTTGTCAGGCTGGGTCTTTAGAAAGTGGGGAATCTTTTCTTTTATTACTAAATGCAGGTTTAGAATTGCCTTAAGTAATTATCCAAAAACAGACACTGTGCCAGACCTCCAGTTCTTCCTTTAAACCTACCAGCCTTGTGTTATTTCCTTGCTGTTTATCCTGTTGGTCTTCTATTTTCTGTTGTGCTGACCATATTACCCACATTTGAATGTCCTGCATGTCCAGTATGACAATACCTTCTAACGCCTGCTTAAATACAGCAGTCAACCTATCAAGCTTGTCAATCAAGGCAAAGCATGGGGAGTCTTCCCCCTGCCAACTGACTGCATGCCTGTGTTGCTGAAGACATCCACACTGGAATCCCTTGTTTTCTAAGGTAATTACTGATTACTGTTTGACCATTCATTATCAAAATCATAATCATCATCTTCTTTTGGCTGTTCCCATTAGGGGTCGCCACAGCGGATTATCTGTTTCCATTTCTTCCTGTCCTCTGCATTTTGCTTTGTCACACCAACCACCTGCATGTCCTCTCTCACCACATCTATAAACCTTATCTTAGGCCTTCCTCTTTTCCTGTTACCTGGTAGTTCATCCTTAGCATCTTTTTCCCAATATACTCAGCATCACTCCTCAGCACATGTCCAAACCAGCATAATCTTGCCTCTCTGACTTTATCTCCAAACCTTCTAACCTGGGCTGACCCTCTAATATACTTATTCCTAATCCTGTCCACCCTCATCACTCCCAGTGCAAATCTTAACATCTTTAACTCTGCCACATACAGCTCGAACTCCTTCCTTTTTGTCAGTGCCACTGTCTCCAACCCATATAACATAGCTGGTCTCACTACCCTATTGCAGACCTTCCCTTTCACTCTTACTGGTACTTGTCTGTCACAAATCACTCCTGACACTCTTGTACTCTCTTCTTCACCTCTCTTCCACACTCACCATTACTCTGAACTATTGACCCCAAGTATTTAAACTCATCCACCTTCTCCACCTCTACTCCTTGCATCCTCACCATTCCTCTATCCTCCCTCTCATTCACACACATATATTCTGTCTTAGTCAAGCTGACCTTCATTCCTCTTCTCTTTAGAGCAGACATGTCCAACCTGTGGCCCGCGGGCCACATGCGGCCCTCAGAGCTCTTCCATGCGGCCCCCGACCTCTAACTGCAACATCGATATATGCATGCCCTAAAACACTTTTTTTGTTTTGTATTTTTCATGCCCGTAACCTATAACTCTGTCGGTGTGCGCATGCACCAAAGCACCCTTCTAGTTTTGATTTTTTTGCACCAAAGAAGGATCTGTGTGTTCCCGCCGTTATTTTGTGCTAAAGAATCAGTGTGTGTGTTCTCTCTGAAGAGGGACTTGTGTATGGATTTGCCGCTATTGCCTTTGAAAGGGACAGCACTTACCTGTGTTAATAGGTAAGTACGGAGTGAGTGAGTACATGCATGAAAGCAGAATGTTTGTGTATGTGAAAGTAAGTAGAAGAGGTGTGTGTGTGTGTGTGTGTGTGTGTGTGTGTGTGTGTATGTGTGTGTGTGTGTGTGTGTGTATATGTGTGTATGTGTGCATGACAGAGACAAAGAGAGATACATGCACAAAGAGGCTAATGACAATCAATCTACCTACTGAACACAAATAAGTTAGCTCACAAATATATTGTACATTAAAAGTACACTTTCATTAAATTGTGGCTTTCCTAACAGAGTGTTGTATTGAATATGAAATCATACCTCTCAACTGTATGGATTTTCGCTTCATCTTCCAATTTGTGTCTTTTGCTTAAGAAATAAAATTAGTCATCCAAGGTAATGCAGTTCTAGGGAGTAAGAATGAGACAGCAGCCTAGGGTTAATGGGTCAGAAGTGGATTGACTTTGTGGGACTGTAGCATATAAAGTTATATTGTTTTTTCTGACAAATAAAAAAGCACCCAGTACTGTTTTGTCACTGGTGGGTTCTAAGCAGTGGCAGATTGGACAACAATAATTATAGCTTTGGTGGATCATCAATACCAGCAAATCAGGTGGGCACAATGTCATTTTTTAAATGTTGTAGGTTTTAGTGTCTATGTGTGTTGGGAGGGCTGCAACAGTAGATGATTATTAAAGACAGAGATTTACGGACTGTGGAGAATGTTTCTTTGTTTCCAAACCTTATACTTGGGTACTAGGCATGCCAAAAGTAGATTTTATAAGACATAGCTTCTTGCGATTTGCAGTGGATGGATATTTACATTTAATGGATGATGCTAGCAATATGAGTGTGGTCTTGAAGGGATCTGGAAGATGCCAAGTCTGCCACTGCCAATGTCTTGTAAAGTGTCTTGGAAATGGATATTGGGGTGTTACTGAAAAAATACAGCAAGTGGGCTTTGAAATATAGTTTAATTAAACAAAGTGTACTTGCAATTTGCAGGCCATAATTTAATTTATTTCAGGTAGTCCAAATCCTTGTAGATTGTATCCCATTAGACTTAATTAGGGAGAGCTATCATTCCTGGGAAATAAGCAGCCCTAGTTTCAGTGAAAGCTCTGTGGTTCTTTACAGGTAGGAAGTTGCAGGATGTGGATGCAATGTGTTTTATTTATTATTTTTAATGCATTTGACATTTCAAACATGGTTTTCTTTGTTGCAAAAGAAGGCAAGATTCAATGAGCCATATAATGCTTAACTGACAATGATGGGATAGAAAGATTATAAGTGATGTATAATGTTTGCACCTACAGTTGTTTCAATGGTGTCTGTGATGCACAACTATTTTTGGGCCTGTGTCCCACTTTTATTTTTCTCTTTCTCTAGATTTCTTGCTCTAAGTTTGAGAGGTATGGTTCCATACTAAATCAGAAGGTTGTATTTAACTTGGAAGACTTTTCAGCATAATTACAAGAAACAGAGCCTTTTTAATATCTTTGCTTATTTACAATATAAACTCCCATGTAACCTTGCAAATAACCTTCTTATTAAGCTACTTTAATTCTTTTGGAATTGACTATGCTTCATTGGTTCAGACGTAAGCATAGAGAGCTAATGTGACAGCTCAGTAAACTGTAAGTCTGTGAATAATGTCTGCACAAATTAAAATGTCTGAATGTCAAATGGCTTTAGATTGGAGGAAGTTATATGTTTACTCCAGTATGTAGTATGATCTTAGAGAGTTTATGGATTTCTTATTGATTTACTTTTTGCTGAGCAGTTGTTTGCTAATTTAGTGATGGTCCTTTTGGTGGTGGGAAAGTGGATGGATGAGTCCATCTTTAGTATAATTTTTTTCAGATATTTTTACTTCCAGACAATTTAATTCAGTGAGTGTGTGTCATGTGATTACTGAGGTTGCCTATTTTAGAACTAGGGGCTCCTTTTGTGAGTGTGTGTGTGTGTGTGTGTGTGTGTGTGTGTGTGTGTGTGTGTGTGTGTGTGTGTGTGTGTGTGTGTGAAAGAGAGACATTTAATATGTATACTGAATATATTTTGCAAATGGAATTCTTAGTTAAATAGGCCCCTCTTCTTGGGCAAGTAGACTTGAGTAACCAATATTAGATCTTGGCCATCCAGCTAGGAAAGTTTAGTATGTGGCTTTTCCATCCGGTTTGATGAAGGCTATGCTACTTACTCAAGGAGTACATTCATGGCTATCCATCCATTTGTCATGTTGCTGAACTACATTGTTTGATAATGAGAGGAGCTTTTACAGAATTTGAAGTTTTGTATCAAGAACCTGTCCATACAGAGTGGCTTGTTTATGTTGCAGTGAAGGCTGTTGTCTTTGTAGTGAGCGTTTTAAGTATAACCAGTATTTCTGAGGTGGAGGCGAGGAAGTCTCTTAAGGCAGGATCTTTCTTAGCCTGGAAAGCAAACCAGTGATGAAATTTATAGGGACCAGTGAGAGACAGAGGAAAGCAAGAAGCTTTTTACTCTGTTTGTATAACTAAGTGAACTTAGTCCTTTGACCTTTTTTGTCAGAAATGGTTGTAGTCTTTCTTTTGGCAGAGCGTTTTGCTGAGGCACATGCCAAAAAGGGCTTTGCACTCAGTAATGGCTCTTATAAAGGAAGAATACAGGGATGTTATGACCTCCTTGTCCCTGGATGAGATACCCTTACTAATGAGGTGGGCCATGTAAAAAGCCTTTCGTACAATGGAGAAAACATGGTGTTCAAAAGTCAGGTTTCTATTAACCTGGGTGCCCAAGCACCTCACAACCTATTATGCTTACAACATTGTTATTAATGTGATAATTTGTGGGGACATCACTCTCCCCAAAGGGGATGATGATGCATTTTTGGCATTTAGCTTTAGGCCATGTTTTTGGCACCAGTCATTTGTTTGGGTGAGACCCTCTTGTAGCTTATTTAGAATAGTTTTATTAAGTCAGTAATGTGAATTTTTTACTTTATTGCAAATTTGCTGGCTTATTTTTGTGGATTATAGTATTGTAGGACTGCTAATGTTGACATTTTACTTAGATGGACTGCTGGAGTGGGTTTTCCAGTGTGAAATGCTAGTGCTGTAGTGAATATCTGTTTGTTTGTTAAAAAAAATAAATAAATAAATAAAATAAAAAAAAAATATATATATATATATATATATTAACTAAGATGTTAGAGTTAACTGTTAGATTAGAGAATTAGAATTAGAATGAGAATTAGAATTTTAAGGCAAATATTAAGCATTTATTACATTTATTCATTGTTTGAATGCACCTACAGTACAGCCAGGAGGTTGACTTTGGTCGCCCGCAGCAGCGAAAGAGTTAACTATATGATATATTTTTTGTGCGGCCCCAAGACAATTTCTGTTCACTCAATGCGGCCCCAGCAAACCAAAAGGTTGGACACCCCTGCTTTAGAGCATATCTCCATCTCTCCAGGGCCTCCTGCACCTGTTCCATACTCTTACTAAAGATCACAATGTCATCTGCAAACATCATAGTCCACGGGGACTCCTGTCTGATCTCGTTTGTCAAGCTGTCCATCACCATTGCAAGTAAGAAAGGGCTCAGAGCTGCTGTAATCCCACCTCCACCTTAAATATTTTATCTATTTTTTTTCTTTTTACACATAAAACAGCCCTAGACTTACAAATAGTATTTTCTGAGTTTTTCCAGTTAGGAAATGAAGCTGGTGCTTCCAATGCAAATAATTACACTCTTCCCACCGATAATACTATGAGTTAACTTATCGTCTAGTCTCAAAAGAATCTGACGAGTTAACATAACATTCTCACTAACAAAAGACAAATAACGTCTGTAAGGAACATCTTACCAGTAGGGATAGAATTTGTTTAAAAATGCACAAGTCAGGAACATTGTCTGCAAGCACTGGTACTGACTAAGGGCTCACTATGCTCAGTACGATAAACTTAATAATTATTTGAAGCTTAATTGTAAAGGAACTTTAACTGTGAGCAGATATGCCAGACTTTGTATGGTACGAATGTTGAAACATAATTGATATTTCAGTCTACAAATGAATTTCAGGATTTCATGTTGTATCACTTTATTTATTTGTTTATTCTCTGATTTTTGCATGTGTATTGATTGTCATTTGCCAATTTTTTGACCATTTTGCATTTTCAGACTACAGTATTTGGGTTTCGTCTGTAATGTAATCGTTTGTGCTGTCACCAGAATTTTATGCTGTCATCAGAATATTGGTGCACCAGCATTCCTTGACTCCCCAGTGAGGCATTGGAATTTGTGTTGAAATACCCTTGCATAACAGTTAAGCCAACATACCTCTCATGGATTTACTTTGGCAGTTACCTGGAATCTAACTAAATAGTGTACTTTATATTTTAGTACATTTGGTTTGCTGCAGTCTGCCATACTGATACTCTGCTTTTGTGACTTTTATTTAAAACTTGTTGCAGCTTATTCCATTTTTGCCTATAACAATGTTTCAATTGTTATATTGTTATTTCTGAAAGTGTTTTGACATTGTGTGGACATGTGTCTGTTACTGCAGAGGCGGGCGAATAGCAATGCAGTTTAAATATCTGTTAAAAATTCTATGAAGTAAAGGGAGGAGTGGGGAATTAACAGTTCCCAGAGATTACAATGATAATTTTGACACCTCAGGAAGAATATGTGAGAAGGTCTGACAGCACTTGGACTAAAAAAAACAGAAGCTTTAAAATATGCAGTTGTTGATCATTTACAACTACTGTGAAAGAGTTAAGAGCTACTATGAGAACACAAATCAGAGTAATTCAAGCAAAGCACTGAAAATGGAATTGGGTTCCAAAAGGTGTGTAAGATACCTGTTACTCATATTGCAATTCTAGTTACATGGAAGTTTAGAAAACAATTTATTTTTGTCTAGTTTAACTCATATAAAGAGGGCTTGAATTGTATTTTGGGGGGAAAAACTCCAGATCACTTTACAATAGCAGGTCCATTGGGATATAGTAACCATAATGACATAATGATTTTAATACATTAAAATAGTCAGAGTACACCAATATAATGAAATAACTGAGATATAGTGGCAATCATAATGTATTTCTTTATAAATTTTGTTGAATACATTAATCCCAGTAAGCCAATGGCCTATTTTCAGATGAGGCCTGAGGTGGTATATTCATACTGACTAGGAGAAATTTGGCCAGGTCACCAGGGAACAAACTTTACCCAGTCTTTGGAGCTGCTAGATGGTGCTAAAGGGGTCCTTCAGCAGCAATGAAGAAGCCTAAGAAAAGCAATGGCATGGAGGATGTGCAAAATGCTATGGAGAGTTTGTAGGTGGAAAATTTGGAAAAAGATTTGTTTGAGATGGAGTATCACAATGCAGATAAAGATTCCTGTGTGGTGGATGATACAAATGAACAGCTTTTAGCTGTCTCAATGGAGAATGAAGAAACAGACTCCATTGGAGTGGTGCAGGTAACAGAAATGGAGTCAGAAGGGCTTGCAGAAGATGTTCTGTTAAAAATAATCGAGCAGGATGACCCAGCTGACAGGTCTGCTGTTTCATGCTGTGGGATGGCAGATAATGTTTTCAAAAGTGCTGAGGATGGTAATGTGGAAAAGGAACCCGGTGATGTGGCAGCAGAGAATGCAGCAGTTAAAACTTTTGCAGCAGTGACAGAAAGTAAAACCTGGGGAGTCTGTTTTTCTGGCAGCAGATAACGCAGTAACTAAAACATTTGCAGCAGTGGTAGCAGGCAAAAAAGGAGAAAAGCAACAAAGTGTATGTAAAACTGTTTTTAAAAAGAGGAGAAGACAACTGTGAGACTAAGAATAAAAAAATGACACTGTAATTCATAGGTATCATGCATGGTACAATTTGATACTTTTTCTGGGATTTGAAGCTCAAGAAATTTGTTTTTTATACATATAGGGGCAAAAACGTTTTGTGACTTAAACATTTGAAACTGAGGGATTGATGGTGATATTTCTGGAACTGTATAATAAAAATGGCATTTTCATTGGAACAATTGTATGTTTTCGGTAATAATATAAATGTTTAAAAAATGACTTTGTAGTTTAGAACTGAAGAACTGGAAGAATTATTTATTATTTTATTTTACATTTGTTAACCGGGGGTGTCTGACTGAGCCGAAAAGGCCCTTTTCAGCAGAGGCCCGGGGAGAAAAGCTCCAAAGAACTGGAAGAAGATGTTAAATGCATGCAAGATTCTTGCGAATTTGTTGATAACATTGTGAAAGTTAGAGATTAGACAAATTTATGGAATGGAGGGGGAAGGTTGGAAGCTGTTTTTAAATGTGAAAAAAAATCATGGTGAAACACTTGCCAAGTGTTATTTCTGTGGTTGGTCATAGAAATAACATACAAAAGGAAGGTGTGTGGATGAATGCAGGTTGTAGAAAAAAATTATACTTTTGGATGGACTTTCAAAAGCAAATAGTAAATAATAAAAATAAGGGGAAAGTGAAAAAAAAAAAAAAATATATATATATATATATATATATATATATATATATATGAGGATGGGCAACAGGAGGCTGTGGGAAAAGGAAAACTATGCAAAGAAGAAGAAACCATAGGAGAAGAAAAAAGTGGGGGGGGGATATTTTGCAAGCAGGAAGAGAGTTCAGGAGAAGGGAGGAGACTAAGAATATAAGTTTTAACCATAGAAAAATCAGATTTTGAGGATTGAAGATTATTTGTACATAAATCCAAGAAAAAAATATAATAGGGAAAACAGAAAAAATAAGAACACAAAAGTTTAAAATTATTTCCCCTAAAGGGTTGGGAGGGTGGCCTAATGGTTAACGTGTTTGCCTTGCAAACACAAGGTGCAGGGTTTGAGTCTCACAAGGGATAATTGGCAAGGCTTAAAATGGCTCGCAGTGGCAGTTAGCTTAGTACTAACCTATAACCTATGAACCTATAAACTTAAAAAGAAGGAAAATCAAACAATTTAGAGTAGTTTCAGTGAATGTGAACAGTATTATTGTAAAAATGCATAGAGGTAATGGAATAGTGCACTAAAATGCAATGTGGGTGGCATTATGTTGCAGGATATAAGATTTCTGACAACTGAAGAAAGGTTGTAAACAGAAAAATGATGGGATGGAAATATAATACAGAACTTAGGAAGTGGAAGTTGTTCTGGAATAGCTGTGTTGTGTGAAAACCATTTAAAGTGCAAGATGTAACATTGCTATGGGTGGTAAGGATAGCTGTTGTGCATGCGAGGTGGAGAGAACATGTTTATACAATTATACCATTGTATACATATATAACAAGCAAGGAAAGGGAGAATCAGTTTCATCAAATATTAGACAAGGTGGTGTTAACATGAAACTATTATTGTGGAAGATTTTAATTGTGATTTAAGGGAAAGACATAAAAAGAAAGGGAAATATGTAAAAAATATAGGAATTGATGAAATATGGTTAGTTAGTGGTGTGGAACAATAGTCAACGGACTTGGAGAAGGGATCTGAAATTGATTATTTTGTAATTGATTATTTTGCATTATTGTTAGGCTTTGAGATAGCAGTTAAAACTTATGCAGAAGTGACAGAAAGTAAACAAAAAGGAAAGCAGTAACAAATTGAGAAGGAGTTTGGTTTTGTAGCAGTAGAGAATGCAGTAGGTAAAACTATACAGTAGTGACAGAGGCAGAAAAAGAGGTGGAGGTGATGGAAGAAAGGCGGTATATTGCAATAGGAAATGGAATAAAAAGAATACATGAGAAATTATGGGTGAAACTGGAGAGTAGGAAGTATTGCAGTTAAGGAAGGATCATATAACCATGAAGGACGTCTGAAAAAACTGGTCTGAGTGGTGGTTTAATTTAAATTTTTTCAAACACAAGATAGTGTAAGAAAGGAAGAGAAGGTGAAGTATGAGAATATTTACAGAAATGTATTAGACAATTTGGCTAATAAAATGAAACAGCATTATGATAGGGAAAAGAAATACATAACAGCAAGTGAGAAAACAAAATGAGACATTACTGTTTAGGCAGAAATATTATTTACAGAAGAGAAGGCAGGAGTTATCTTTATATTTGGGAAATAGTAAAAAGGACATTAGTATAATGAGAGAAATAAAAAAATGTAAAAGAAGAACTACAAAGAACACAAGAGCAAATTATAAGTATTACAGTACAGCATATGGAAAATAAGACATAATAGAAAATAAATACATTTTCAGAACAAGATAAGGAAGAATTTGAAGTGAATTGGATAAACTACTTAAGAAAGTAAATGTTAATTCAGTATCAGGCCAAAATGATATAGGGTATGGAATGTATAAAAAATAATGGATTGACAAAGACGGGGACAGTGTTATGCTTGCCAGGAGCAAAAATATAAGATGTGAAACAAGCCTTGGAATGCCTTAATGTAAGGCAGTTACAATCTGTTTTTATTCATGTTGGTAAAAATGATGTCATCTACAAGGACACTCTGACTGTTAGTAGGGAACTGACAGCCCCCTTAGATAGCATAGCGTGTACTTGTATATGACATATTTTTCACAAATCATCTATAGAAAGGATAGTCAATCTCTCTTAGCAAAACTATGCCTCATCCCTGAGCCTTTCTGCCCTGTGATTGCTATCCACCTCACTGATTGTTCCTCGCTGACTTGCTCTTCCATCTCCTTGGCTCTACCCACTCTGTTCGCCCTGCGGGCTCACTCCACTCCCCTACCCTGCCACCAATTCTCACCCGCCCCCAGTGTCCCTACACTTATACCTATTACAGCACTCACTTCCTCCAACACCCAATCAACTCACTCACCCCACCCACATCCAATCAACAACTCCCTCACCCAGTCAACTCATCCACTCCACCCACATTTACTCTACCTCCTCTATCACTATTTTATACTATAACTCTATCCCCTTTTACGCTAAAATAGGCATAGCTTAATACCACTTCTATCCTATATCTAAAGCTAAAATCATGCCTACCAAACCTTCCACATTATTTACTGAAATACTACTATTTATTACCCTATCCTACCTACAGTATTTCACCAGACCTCTGTATGTCATTCACTCCCCTTCATTTCACACTACTGCCACACTCCACATACACCATGCATACTCCCAAACATTTATATCCCCAAGCCTCTACTTCCTCAACAATACTCTCATCTTCCCCTATAAACTCATGTCACATGCTAAACATACCTCTCCTATCTCTAGCTCAAATCTTACTATCCTTAAACTTAAAACTAAGCAAACTAAGTACTCATTCTCCCATATTCATCACTTAATCTCTACCCTTCTCTCTGGTGACATACACCCAAACTCTGGCCCCTCCTCCTGACACAATTCAACTCCCCAATCTCACCCACCCTATTTAGCAAGTAGGTACCTCCAATTCACAGCTTAAATGCCCAAAACATCTGCAACAAAATCCCTAACCTGCATGCCTGGCTTCTCTATAATCAACGAAATATTCTATCCATCTCTGAAACCTGGTTGAAACCGCATATAAAAGACTTAGAACTGATTCCACCTAACTATAGTATTCTTAGAAAAGATAGAACACAAAGGAAAGGGGGAGGTGTCACACTCCTCTACTCCTCATCCCTTCTAGTGACCCCCTACTCCAAACCCATCCCCACATTTGGCAATGCTGAAATAATCCAAGCCCTCCTCCACATAAATAAACATAAACTTATCTCTATAGTCATCCTTTATATCCCCCCCCTGGAGACAATGTCCAAACCCTCGAAGATATTCTCTCTTGGCTTTCTACCAACATTACTAATGTAACTATTGTTCTGGGTGATGTTAACATTAACTAGTCCACAGTTCAATCTCCAACTAACTCCCTTATTATAAATTTTTATAACTTCACTCAACTCATTACCACAACAACTAGACCCTCCAAAGACTTTCACCATGGGAGCACACTGGATTGGATCCTAGTTTCACATCCTCACTATATCACTGATAGTGGCATCATTCCCGACCCGCTAGGTGACCATCTTCCCACTTTCACCACCGTCTTCCCTTCTCGCTACAACAAATTCACACCATTCCCACCACCCGGTGTCTAAAAAATTTCAACCCAGATGAATTCTCAAATGCATTAAAAAAAGAAACTGGAACCCACTAAAAACATTATCCCTTGAAAATGCTGTTTCCTACTTCAACACAATCTTCTTAGACTTGCTAAACTCATTTGCCCCCTGGAAAACTAAATGCACAAAAAGCAACCACTTCCCATGGTTAACTAAGAATACCTTGCTCATTATGAAACTTTGAGGTAAAGCCTGGAATAACTACCATAAAACTAAAACTACCACCACCCTCAATGAATATAAGGCACTCCATAATAAAGTAAAAAACATATTATCTCAGACAGTAAAGTATATTTTGCAACACTCCAAACCAACCATAATACTAACCCCAAAACATTCTGGGACAGAATCTCCTCTCTCCATAACCCAGGTAAAAAAAAAAAAAAACCCTGCCCTGACCCTCATGCCTCCAGCCTGACCCTAGCATCTGACTTTAACTCATTCTTCATCAATTCCATAGCCAAACTTACATCATCCTTCACTAACGATAATGTATCCCCACCACCAGAAATACATCCACATATCCCTCCTTCCTCTTGTAACTCTAGCCCCCAACCTCCTCCCTTCTCAATGAATCCTATCCCCATGCCTAGTATAATAAAACTACTCCTAAAAATGAAGCCATGTTCTTATGTTTCTGATGAAATACCCCCCCCTATTTCCAAAAAATAGTAGCAGAGACCATTGCCTTCCCTATCTGGATTCTAATAAATCGATCCATTTCAGAATGCCATGTTCCCCAACTGTGGAAGAAAGCCTTCATTATTCTACTCCATAAAGGAGGCAACAACAGAGACATCCCAAACTTCTGATCTATTGCTATCCTATCCCCTATTTCTAAACTCGACAAAAAATGTGTCCACCTTCAACTCCTACCCTACCTCTTAAACAATAACCTCCTTACTACCACTCAGCATGGATTCAGATCAGGCCATAGTACCACCACTGCCCTTCTCTCTTTCCTAGAGACTATAAATAAGGCCCGTGACACTGGTCATATTGTATCTGCCCTCCTCTTAGACCTGTCAAAGGCTTTTGACACCATCTCTCACAATCTTCTCATTATCAAACTTTCAAAACTAAACCTATCCCCCTCCTCTATTAACTGGTTCACCAGTTACCTGTCAAATAAGCAATAAGCAGCCAAGTGGAAAAAAAGCTATTTCACTTTTCCTAGATACTCCCACAGGTGTCCCCCAAGGCGCAATCCTAGGTCCCCTTCTGTTCAACATCTTCATAAACGACTTCTACCATGCCAACCCCAACACCAACCTCATCCAAGATGCCGACAACTCCACTATAATCTGTTCTGCCACCTCTACTTCCTCACTAGCACAATTAACTCAAGAAGCCTTCCATTCTACAGAACAATGGATGCTAAATAACCATCTAGCACTCAATGCAAACAAGACTAAACCAATGATATTTACCCCTTCCAAAACCACCACCTTAGACAAAAACTCTTTCTCTATCACCAGCCAAAATAACACAACTCTTGAAATAGTCTGTACTGCAAAACGCCTTGGAATTCTCATTGATGATAAGCTAAACTTTGATAGTCACCTACAAATAAATATAAAAAAAAACTCATAAAAAATTAGGCATGTTTTATTTACACAACCACTATATCTCTTCCTCTACCAGGCTTCTTCTCGCTACTACCTACCTCATCCCTTCCCTCCTATATGGTGCCTCTAGTCTTATCAATCTGCAATCTTCTCTCAAATCAAAGCTCTCCTCCTGTTACTATAACATTTCAAAATTTGCAACTGGCCAAACATCAAATACCCATCACTGTATTTCCCTACATCAATTAAACTGGCTAAAACTGCCCAACTATCTTACCTATAAACAACTGATCCAAGCGCACAAATTTATTTTTAACCCCCTTCTCTGCCCCTCTCTAGCTTCCACCTTCAAAATCCATCTTCCTGATAGGTGCCTCAGATCTAATTCCCAGAATCTAATAGAACTACATAAACCATCCCATCCACCAGGCAGCCACCTCCCATCTTTCTCACTTGCTATTCCGGAATTCTCTTCCACCTCTCATCCGTACCACAGACAGACTGCCTGTCTTCAAAACCCTACTTCACTCACACCTAACATTACAATGGGAATGCTCTTACACCCATCCTTCATAATGTCCTCATCCATAGTTCTCTTCACTAGCCACCATATCTGTAAATAGCGTCCTACAGTCTAATACCTTGTAATAATAATGACAGGAATCATGATATTTGTATAGGAACTGTATCAAAGTTAATTCAGTGTACTAGGATTTCATAATGCCAATCTATTGACAACTCATTACTTTGTTTTGAAATTCCCTCTTAATTGTGTAATTTGTATCTTGTATGCTTGTGACGTATTGCATTTACAGTGTATATTTGTATTTTTGTATTTTGTATTATCGTATTCTTGTATTTTTCTGGAACTTTTCTCCCCAGGACTCCATTGAAAAGGGGCTCTTCAAGGCCCAACTGGACTATCCTGGCAAACAAACTGCAAATAAATAAAAGATCACTGTGAATGAAAATATTTTTGGGGTAGATACCTACATGGGAAAATGCCCTGTTTTAAAAAATGAAAATGTGCAGAGCGTCCAAGCTTAGTTTTAGGCACACGTGTTCAGACAGGATGATGTGCATTTGTTAAGATCAGGGAAAAGAATTTTTGCAGCAGATATTTTGCAAAATTTGGCAAACACTAGGCAGGATTTTTGCCAGGTTGAAAATTTAACAAGTCATAGATAGCAACATTTAATGCATCTCTGATGGTTGTTAATGCTAGAAGCATTAATACTAACGTTTTTTTAACAGGAAAATCTGCTATGTTCCCACAAGATTGATGTTATTGTTTGTGAAACATGGTTACAGAACAATGACTGGAAACCAGTTCTGTCAGGGTATAAATGTTTTTACTGTAACAGACATTCTAACAAAAAAATCAAGTGAAGACGTTATGATAGGGATTAAAGATAATTATATGTTCAGTGATAACACCAATACTATAGACTGTGTAACTGTGACAATAAAGACAACCCTGGAACATATAACAATTGTTGGAGTGTATAAACCACCAAAGTCAAGTGCAGATGACCTTGGATTTCTTGCATGAAACACAGGAGGGAAGAATAACATTAGCTGGGGACTTAAATTTACCAGAAACAGACTAGAATAATACTGATTCAACACCGTTAGTAAGGAAATTATTCACAGAGTATATTCAGGAACAACAATTGCTTCATATTGTAAAAAAAAACTATCAGGGGATGGAACATACTAGACATTGTGTTCCTAAAGAAATTACCGTTACTTCAAGTCAAGTTTTACCACTATTGATATGCAGTGATATTGGAGTTATAATGGTAAATGTGTTGCTAGATAATTCTGCCAAATTGAAATGTAAACCAATGCACAGAAGGTTATTTACAGATTATATGGAAGCAAAACAGTCATTATGTAAAACTAAGGGGAGTGAAGTATTCAGTGGAAAAACTGCAGACTGAATGTGGAAAGTTTTGAAAGAGAAATTGTTTGAGTGCAAAAAAAAAATGTTTAATATCAGGATCTAGAAATACAACATCAGGGGAATATATTTCCATAAGAACAAGATATCTGATTAAGGTGAGAGACAAAAAAATATAAGATATGGAAAAGAGGTTGAACTACAACTTTGAAAACTGAAATAAACAAGTTAGACAAACAGATTAAGCATAGTGTGAGACAAGATCAAGAAAAAAATTAAGAAAATGTATATAAAGAAATTGAGCATAATAAGAAACCTTTTTATAGATACATAAGATGTGGAAGGAATAAAGACACAAATTGATAAACTCTGTGCAGATTCTAAAATTTATTCTCAGACACGACAGATTATAGATATATTTACAAAATCTTATGCAAAACAGTTTGGCTCCACAAAAGGAGTGATAAGTTGTCTTAGTGACATCCAGGTAAACCCAGATACTGGAATCAAATTAGATTATATTGAAAAATAACTGTACAAACTAGATCCAAACAAAGCACAGGGAGGAGACGGAATTAGTAACAATGACCCGAGAAAAGTTCAGCAAGATCTTACGGTACCATTATATATATTATTCACTAGGTCATATAAATATGGAGAGATTCCTCAAGATTGGAGACACACACTTATTAAACATGTCTTTAAGGAAAAGGGGAGTAGGATAAACCCAGAGTCATATAGACCCTTAAGTCTACCTTTATGTTGTGGAAAAATAATGGAGAAGGTAATATTGGATAAGTTATTGTCAGAACTGGATAAGTTGGGATCTGAAACCATATATCAGCATGCATATGTTGAAAACAGATCTATTACCACTTGTAACATGATGTTATATAACAATATAATAACAGCTATGAATGAAAAATTGTGCTGTGATGTAATTTATATAAATTTAACTTTAGCATTTGACAGGGTCTTAAATAAAACATTGATTTATAAATTAGTATAACTAGGTATTGATGTACTCTTGATAAAATGGATAGCGGCATGGTTTACAAATAGGATATGACAAGTATCATACAGCAACTGGACAGGTGAAATCCTTGGTTACAGTCAGGGTGTCCCACAGGGCTCTGTCCTAGGCCCTTACATGTTAAGATTTTATCTTTCAGATCTATGTTTTTCATCTGAGGTGTTCTTCAGTCTATATGCAGATGACCTGAAATTGGGTACACTGATTACATGTATTACAGAAAAGGCATGTCTGCAAAATAACTTAACTAAATTGACCATTTGGACACAAGAGAATATGCTGATAAATACATCAAAAACTAAGCATATGAGATTTGGGAGACATAAACTGAAAGGTGAATATTTATACAGCACACAGTAATTGAAACTGTAGACTCATTTAAAGACCTGGGTATATGGGTAGATCCAGTTATGAGTTTGTCTAATGATATCAGCCAATTGGTTAATGATAGTTATAGAACTATATGTTGTATAAAAAGATTTATAAAGTCTAGGAAATCAAAAATGATGAAATAATTGTTTGTTAGTTACATTAGACCCAAACTTGAGTATGGAATAACAATATAGAAACCCTATAAGAAAGCAAACATGAGTAAACTGGAAGGAGTACAGTGGAAATATACTAAGGGCATCCATGGATGTGAAAATTTAAGTTATTGTGAAAGACTAAAATATCTGAACTTGTACAATGTCTTTTACAGGTATCTAACATGAGATCTTATTCAGGTATATAGGGCGTTTAGAGACAACTATCTCTGGGAATGTTTGGGGTTATCAAAAAGTACTAGAGAATCATCAGATAACCTATGTAGAAGATTCTAGAGGAATGAGAGGTGTGCTAATTGGTTCTCTGAGAGAGCGTCTGATGCATTGGACAGACTATCAAATTACATTAAAGCAAGTAATAGTTTAGATATTTTAAGAACAGTCTGGACACTTATTGTGGGAACGTGTTTTGGTATATTGGAAAGCTAGAAGGGATACAATTTTGTGGAAAAAGATGTAATTATGATGCCAGCAAAGGTAACCACCATGAAAAACTTCTCCTAAGCTAACTTTGGGATCCTAAAAACAGAAGTGGCTAACTTCACAGCACCCATGCAAATGGAGAATAGTTACATGACTGCAGAATCATACACCAATGCACTGTACAAACACATACACAAATGCATGGATCATGCTATATCCAATAGAACCAAGACACTCTCCTCTAAAAAAAGAAGCCAGTCTGGTGACTCTACAACAGAAGGAGGAAACTGATGCAGAATAAGATGAAGTCCCAAGACTGGAAAAATTCCCTTATCTGCCTCAACAAAAAGTTGAGATCCTTCATCTAATCCTTTAAACCTAGGTATGAAAACAGAATTGCAGCAGATAGTAAAGACAACCACAAGGCCTTCTATAGTTATGTAAAGAATCCCCATGGCAATACCCAGATTTGCTCTGAGCTACTGCACAATGGTACCTCCTATAGCGAGCCAACAGATATTTCCAGTATACTGGCTGACAGATTCAATGCCAACTTTACCCCCCCAAAGGACCAATCACAATACCAGTAGATTGCCAGGCACCCAGTATTACTGCTGCACAGGTTAAAACAGCACTGTCCAAGGCCAATAATACAGCTTCTATGAGACCTGACAATATCCCTGGTTGTGTTCTACATGAACTACAGAGTGAACTGGCACCTCACCTGTGTTCTCTGTTCAATCACAGCCTCACCTCAGGCTTTGTCCCTGCTGAATGGTGCACTGCTACAGTTATCCCTCTCCACAAAGGAGGAGCGACTACAGACCCTGGGAATTATCGCCCCATTAGTCTGACTAGTCTGATATGCAAAGCTATGGAACACATCATCATGGACCTAATAAACAAGGATATAGGGAATCTCCAACTCTGGATCCCACACAGCTTGGTTTTTGTAAAGGGTAGATTATGCCTGCTCAACTTGTTCAACTTCTTTGAGTCAGTCACCAGAGCTGTGGATGAAGGCAAGGTGGTTCATACAGCATACCTTGATCTGGCCAAGGCTATTGATACCATTCCCCACTCAGGAATCATAGAAAAACTCACTAAGCTTAGCATCAACCCCCAATATCACTAGGTGGGCTGCAAACTGGCTCACAGATAGAACCCACAGTGTGAAAGTAGCTGACTCCAAGTCAGAGTGCAGATTAGTCACGAGTGGAGTCCCACATGGTTTGATCCTGGGTCCTCTCCTGTTTGGTATCTACTTCTCTGAAGCTCAGGCCAACATGAAGGGACTCTGGCTGATAAAGTTCACAGACGGTTGCAAGTTGGGAGCTATTATTAACTCCTCAGGTGATGTTGAAATCCTACAGAATGGCCTCACTTTGACCAATGACTGGTGTCAGAACCATGGCCTTAAGCTCAGTGCCATAAAATGTGTCATCATCCCCTTTGGGAAAAACCCGGTTCCCATGAATTACCACATTGATGGTAGTCCACCGAACGCTGAAGATGTTATAAGAGATCTGGGAACACAGGTTGACAGCAACCTCTCCTTTGATCACCACATTGCTAATGTGGTCACAAAGTCCTTCTATGTGGCACATCTCATTACTAAGGGTTTTGCATCCAGGAAGAAAGAGGTCATTGTCTACTCTTCCTTCATTAGGCCATTCATCGAGTACAATGCCCCATTTGGCATGTACCTCACTAGACACCTGCAACAACTGGAGAGGCCGCAAAAGTACCTCACAAAGAGGATCCTAGACCTTAAACACTTGTCCTGTATGGACAGACTCAAAAAACTCCAACTATTCTCTGTCTCATATTGCCTGCTTACAGGCAATCTCTGCTTGACTTACAAAGCCATGTCTGATCCAGCTCTGTTAGAATTGCTACATCTAAAGAAATTCCAATCCCTCTGCACCACATGCTGCAGAGACCTCAACCTCATTACCATAATTAACAGAACATGTTGGAGGGACAGGTTCATAATCCAGAGACTGCCCATGCTATGGAATAGACTTCCCATACATGTCAAGCAGAGCACCTCGCTGACCCTCTTCAAGAGAAATTTTGATGAGTGGATGGGAAACAGAAAATTCACTCCGGGGATAACACCAGTGGCCCTACTCGATATAGGCACTGTGAACTAAGGTTGGGTGGCACAATGCCAGGGTAATCCTATGGCTAGGATTGTAAAGGCCCCAGGGCTATTAGCCTAGTACACACCTATGAACCTATGCAATGGGAAAAACTGATAAAAGAAATGAAATATGTCTTCTGTGGAGAATATATAGATTAGCATTTCGGAAAAAAAAGTAACTGGTGAATGTGGCATATAGGTCAAATGTTTATGTGATCCCAGTAAAATATAAAAATAAAGCTGAGCAATTGGTGATTCTTTCATATGGGGATCAAGGCTAAACCCGGTGAAAAGAGGTATGATGATAAGGGGGTTGACATTACTAAATCCAGTTGTTTATTCTGCTTCTTTAAACTTGTATTATTAGAGTACATAAAGGAAAAGGCTGATAATTTAGTAGTGAAGAGGTTTAAATAAAATTAAAAAAAATCTGGGAGTTGGTGAGAATGATTAAAAAAGAATATGTGAATGAAGAAATGAAATTTTATTAAAAATACTAACATGGAAAAGAAAAATTGATAATATAGAGAAATACAGAAGGGTGTGGTATAATAATGTGGTCAAATACTTTAAAGTAGGGGAAAAGTGATATACCAAGATAACAGTGTAAGGATTTCCTATGGAGGCTGGTAATAAATAAGTTGGAAGTGAGTGTGTTTATTTTGTGGGGAGGAAGAGACAATGCTAAAGAGAGGTGAAACTCTGGGAGAAGTTGCGTGAAGTTTTTTTTTTTTATCAGAATATTAATTACAAAAACAATATAGATATAAATATGATTATGTATGGATAGTATAAAAAATAGAAAGATTATCTGAGAAGGGTAGATAATAATTTAATTTATGTAATATGGATATTTTGGAATGAAAGCCTGAATTAAATTTTATTTAACGGAAATTAATTTTGGCAGGTATATCGAGAAAAATCTGATTATGGTTGTAGAAGCAGGAGGGGGCAATTATGGAAGAATAACAATGAAAATATTATAAGAAAAAATAATAAATAGTAAGAAATAGAAGTGTGCATATATGTGTCTGTAAATATGCAAGTTTGTAAATCTGTAGGTATGTAAATAACGTTTTCTATGCTGTGTTAAATAAAGGACCTCTACTCCTTTTGATAAGTGCCGTGGGGTCTTTTACATTCTATAAAATACCAGCAACTCAGGCAGATGGATCTTGATTTAATGTCTCATCTGAAGAACAGCACACCCAGAAGTGTATCACCCCCTTATAATGCTCTGCAGTGCCAGTATTAGGACCCCAGAGCTTTCTGTACTAAAGGTGGTTGTGCTTCTTGTTGAGTTACTGAGACCTCAGATAAACATGTTTGCTTTTTAGCCCCCTCAATGGAAAGCAGCACTGAGAAAGTCAAAAAGTGTACCAAAAATGCAACACCATGAGCTGTCTAGTGCTGTACATCAGGCTTGCTGAAATGACACCAATAGAAATAATTTAAATGCAAACATTTTGGGGTAGCTCCATAGCACAATACTTATTTGGTCAAGAATTCTGGATAAAGCAGCTTTTCCAATGGCACACAGCGATAAAGGCCTGATTATGTCCAAATGGACCCAAATATAATTACTGGCTTGGACAGCTAATGGAGTGGCAGGAAGGAGTGATGGACATGCCCAACCTGAGTGGGAATGCACTCAGCAATGACTGTCTCTAAGAGGATATGTGGCCTCTACATGGGAGTTGCCCTCGGATGTGGTCAATAAGCCAGGGAGGGTGGAGAGAAGTGAGTAGGGCATATAAAAAAGAACCCTCCCAGAGAGAAGCAAAGATGGCCAAATCCCCAGAATGCTCTTGGGATCCATGACCAGCCCCAATAATTCTGGAGTAAGTCTGAAGGGCTAGGAGTCTCGCTGGTAGAGCCGGTGTGGACCTAGGGGCAGAGGAGTCCTGTCCAGTAAGAATGATGTGGAAGTTGGGGACCAAAACATTCTGGATAAATCCAAAAATAATGTGGGAATATAAAATCAGGAACAATGTTTTAGTATTACTTTAATTCACTTAATGTTAAAAGAAGAATAGTTGTTGCATTAACTTGCATTTTTTTGTTCAATAAGAAATATAAAGTTGTATTGATTGGTATTACTGACCAACTGTAATCATAAGTAATTTTCCGGAAAATCAAAAATGTTATGAGGGACAAGACAAACATTTGAACCAAAATCAGGACAGTCTGCATAACTAGGGACAGCTGAGAGGTGTGGGTAGCACTCAAAGGGGAATATTTGGTCACAGTAACCTACTCCCGGATTTGAATACTTTTTTGGATATGTGGGAATTTAAATGATGCAGTTATGATTTTTTGAAGGATATTATAACTGTCAATGAACAAGTCACATCAAATGTTCTGCAAGTGATGTAATTAAAACGACATATCACTAAATTCTTAAACTGAGGCTTCTTAATTTTCAGAATGTTTGTATGGTTTGACATTATCATAACATCTGTAGCCCCAACAATCAAAATAATTAAAGAAACTCTAGTAAAAGTCAACTTTCCATCTTGAAAATAGAGAACACTGTACTGACAAGGTTGAACAAATGAGCAAAATGTGGAGCAATTACAAACTTATTGAATACATCTGTTGTATTATGTATGTTTTACTCAGCTTTTATGTGTTTGTGTTTTTACTATCAATGCAACCAGTATTTTGTAACAAAGCACCTTAATAAGGTTGAAGTTTGCATCTAAGATTATATTATTTTGTAATATTCCTATAAAATTCACTTTTTTTGTACGCTGTAATTTTGCACCTTTACATACAGTTAAATACAGCAGAGTTATATTTTTCATAGTGGGCTCAATCATACTGAAGCAAACAAGAACATACAAGATAAATAAAAACTCACCCACAAAATAAAAAACAAAAGTCACTTGGATTTTTCCTTTTGTTACACTCATCATGTTCTCATTATGAACATACTTAAAAATGAAACATTTCATCTTATTATGAACATTATTTCTTGCACATGGTTTATTTTTCATCAGATATATTAAGACTGTGGGTTTCATGATTTTAGTTTGGTGCATAATTTAATGACATTTAACTAATTAGCAGCCATGAAGTTCACAGAAATAGCATTTTTTCTTAGTTTGTATAAAAATGCGCATGGCATTTTGCATTGACAGAAGTAATGAAAGTCGCTAATTCGTTTTTTTATACTCTGATTAACTTCATTCCTATGCTACAGATTTGGTACAATGGCCCATGAAAGACTGCAAAGTTTAACACAAGCAGGCCCTGATGTGTACACTACTGTAAACTATTATATATGTTTAGCTGGGCTGAAACACTTTCAGATAAGCATAGTGAATAAAGTTCTTCAGAAAAATACATGCACCTGTCTTCTAAGAATTAAAAAAATAAAACCTGATAGAATTATTTAATTCACTGACACCCTAACCCTTCAAGTCCTGAAATCAAACAACAATGTGAATATTTAGCTTACTTGTACAAAATATGGAGAAGTCACCAAACAATGGCATACATCTGAGTTTTAGACTTCAAATCCTTCAGAAAATATATTTTAACACAATCCCTGTTACTCTAGCAATTTTCTATGTTTATAAGTGCAGTAATTAAAATCTGTCCTATTTTTGGGGCTTTGTCTCCCCATTTTATCAGGCTTTATCCAGATTTCTTGCACTAAGAGGTTGAAAGGTATGTCCCAGACTATGACCCAAACAACCCAACTTTAACAAGTTGATGATAAAGCTGGGTCGGGGATGGACTGCAGTTAAGTGAATGTTTCATGCCATGCAAGCGGAAGTTTGCAAATGATAAAAAACAGTTGCAAGTAGAAATATAGGTTTGGCTTACCAAACTGGTGATGGTAATCCTAATTAACAAATCAGTAAGAGCTGATATGTGTGTGTGTAGAGGGGAAGGGGGGGACAGTAGGTACACTCCATGATGCCCCCTTCAACTACCAAAGGAAGGGATAAGTGCCAATGCCTAAATTAGACATGTACCCAATGTCTACATCACTAGATGGGAATTGAGGTAAGATGAGAGTAGGGGGGTAGATGCAAGTGGGGGTAAAATGAGAGTGGGAGGAGATCGGAATGGGGGTAGAGCCTTCTCCATAGTTGCCTCAATAATGGCCACTCCACTTTGCTGTTACTTCTCTGCTGGGGATCTGCCCCAGTGGCTTGGGAATGACTGGGTTTAAAAATGATAGGTGTGAATTCTCTTTCACTTTCCCATCAAGTTTGCCCCACTCTCCAGTGTCATTCAGACAACAAGCAAACAGTTCCTATAAAACTGTAAACACATGCCTGTAGCAATAACTGTTGTGTCCTATATGGATGATATCTCACTCCATGCCATTAGAACTGCCTTCTCTCTAATCATGTGACTGCATCCCATCTGGCTTACTTTTCATTACTTACCTTTCTTGCTTTTTTTTTTCTTTTCCTCATAACCTCTCCCTCTTCTTAAACCTTCTGAGTGAAGTAATTACCTAAACATCCTTCATTTATTATTAATACTTCATGAGAGTTACTCCTCTTTGCACACAATGTAAAGTTAGTTCATCCTCAGTGCTTTTCTCTAACTGCATTCTGCGACTTTATGCCAGGTAAGTACCTATGTTCTGGTTCTACTACAAAACACCAACTTTAACAATCCCTACGCACCACAAACAATGCCAGAAAAACAGAAGGATGAAAACTTTAAATTTTTTGGAGGAAAAAGCCCCCTGCACCCCCATAATAAGCACTCACACTCCATAAATTTTTATATACCAATTCCATGGTCTCACCAACTCAAAGAAGGGAAAAATCACCCAAAAGATGTGAATCATTGTTGCTGCACACATAGAACTCACACTGGCAGTAATTTCCTATCGAAAACAGAGGCTGTGATTATGATCTCAACCGTGTTTTTTTTTCTTTTCGTGCTACTAATGCTCAAGGAGTTTCACCTTGATCACCTATAGAGGAGCCTTAAATGCTCACATAACTCACCTTCTGTCCCTGATTCCCACAGTAATTTCTCATGTACCTACAATGTTCATAAATTCAGCACAAACTGTTCATAATATGTATACAATACAGAGTAAGTGTAATGTTAAACTTCTCTATAAATAGGATAACAGTTCACATACTATAGCATATCATAATCTGCTTTCTATTCACATATACTAGGAAGTTCCTATACTAGGAAGTTCCTGAACAATTAATTTTAACTGTAGCCGACAGATGATTCTGTTGCTTGTATAAAGTATATGTAAGTACTCTTGTTAAGCAGGTGTTATTGTTTGCATTTGTGGAGCTTTTTTCCCTAGGCCTTCTTTGAAAATGGGCCTAGCCAAGACAAAACCAAAGGTAAAATAGAGCAAGTCCACCAAGGCACGACTCCACTGGTATTTTCCACACGAACAAGCTTTATTGAAACACACTTTCTTCAGAATAAAACCATAAACGCTGTTATCACTAAAGATGCATTTTCGTCTTTTGACTTCCTCAGATGAAACAGAAATGCATACCTTTTACAATTCTTCCCCTAAAATATCCTCCACTTAATTAATACTGCTATCCAATTGGCCTAGCCAAGACAAACATTTTGTTTAGCAAAAGAAGAAAAAAGCAAGAAAATTTTAAATGGTTCTAACACTATATCATGTAGTATTTTGATTTGTAAGTGTGTAATTATAAGCTGTTCACTATTACTCCAATTCACATGGATCTAGCACTGTGTAATTTTTTTTCACACAAGTGTAAGGTGCTTCAGACAAGTATTTAACAATTTATATGGTGCCAGTTATATAAAGTACATTATTGTTTTCTGGCTGATGTAAGGCATACATAAATTCACATAAAGTCAGTGTGTGTGTGTGTGTGTGTGTGTGTGTGTGTGTGTGTGTGTGTGTGTGTGTGTGTGTGTGTGTGCGTGTGTGTGTGTGTGTGTGTGTGTGTGTGTGTGTGTGTGTGTGTGTGTGTGTGTGTGTGTGTGTGTGCGTGTGTGTGTGTGCAGTTTTTATGCTTATGATAATACATGTAACACTCATACTTTGATATACCTGTTCCTAAAGGTCTGTATTGTACAGATTTTCTAGCAATGCTAAGGTGTGCAGTAATCCCACATATAGATTCATATGAGCTTGGTGTGCATTGTTCAATTTCTCTAATTATGAAGTCATGCACTTACTCTAACTTAAGTCATATAAGCTTGATGCTAAGTAAAAATATATTTCTTCTCTTGTGATCATAATCTGTACAGGCGTGAAGTCACTGAGTCACAATATATCCTCATTGTGTGCAACTCTCGTTTTATTTTATTTCCAGGACCAGCTAAGGAAGATGAAAACAGAGGAGGCAGACAATCGAGAAAAGGAGCTGCAGAGAATCATTGAAGACATATCTCAGTATAATGTACCATCATCAGCGTCTCCAAATCTGCCTCACAGAGAAGGCAGAGGACAGCAAATACAGTAAGTGTAGTCTCATGGCTTACAGGGTTTATTAATTGAGTTGCTTTAGAAATAATCCCAAGACTCTATGAATCAGAGATAAGGAGCACAATCAGTGACAGCTATTGTTTCAGTCCCATTGTTTTGTGTGTAGATCATACACATGTTTTACTGTGGCCATCTTAAGATAATTAAATGATCACAATCACTAAAAACAACAGGTGCAAAATACTGATGTTTAAATGTTTAATCCAAGTTGAAAACAAAATTTTTAATGGCAATTCAATATTTCCTTGTATGTCCTGTTTATAAACCAGATAACTATACATTCTAAACAGACGTGTACTTTTTTAATTTAATGATTTTTATAATACGGATTGTCAAGTTGAGAAGTTTTGTTTATTCTTTAAGGCTACCTACAACAACATGTATTCATCCCTGCCTGCTTATCTAATATGCATTATTTTATTTCCAGTGACTTTTAGCAATAACATTTTTGGCTAGCATATCAATTTCACTGTAGATTCCTAATTATAATTTCTTTTCCTAAAGATGTTTGACTTCATTTCTTTACAGCTGCAACCTTTATTATATTTTATGTAACTCCCATATATCATATATATAGTTAATGCGTATCATATATGAGTGTCAAGCCTTTTAGGAAGCTAAACTGCAGATACATCTCAAGCGAATTATTATGTTCAGCTATGCTGGCTATGGAGACTAACCTAATGTCAACTCTGCCAAATTTTGGTCAGTAAATAATAGACTCCAACTACAAGAAAACCAAAACCACTGATCCACAAATGATCAAAAAAATGCAAAAACAGTTTTCCTTGCAAGAGGGAAAGCCCCTTTGAACCCCACACACCCCTGCTAATTATATGTACCAACTCCAAGATCGTACCACAGTATAGAAAGGGCATATTCCCTCACCACTGTACTGCAATATCATTGTGAAAAAAGCTGCTAAGGTTCAGAACATCAAAGAAAGGTACTGTACCTGTTGGATACTATGTAATATGACTTTGAGGTCAGGAGAACAGTTTGAGCACTGTGTGACGATGCATATTGGGTTAGTTCCAGTTCCAAAATGATAAACTGTTCCAGTTCTTCCATAAGTTCTGCTTTACAGTGTGCTGGAGTTCCTTTCTCACTTACAGTCTCTCTCTTAATCTTCTATTTATAGCTTATTGTGCATGTTTGCTTGCTGGACTTCCTTCCCTGAAGGCTGCTTATCTGGCAGTTAGAGCACTTCTTCACCTTAATCTTCATAGGAGGACAATCTTAACCACTGTGAGACTTTGAAATAGAAAAGCTACCAAGCCTCCTTTTATTTTTTTTTTAAGTCCCATTTAAATTCCTTACTTGGAAGATGGTGTTACGTCTTCCATCATTTCAGGCAGGACAGTATTTGTGGGTGCTTTTATGTTAAAAGCCTTGCATGGCCTTCCACAAAGACAGTGTGGTGTGTTATTGAAAACCTTTTGTTTGTTTGTTTGTTTGTTTGTTTGCTTAGATTTGTATGGTACTGTTCCAAAGGAACCTATTTTAAGCTCAGCCCAGGAGTGATACAAACAGCAATCAAACTAAACATTTTAAAATACATAACATGAAATGCTAAATGCATAATAGAGACAAACTAGAAAACCTTCACAAAGAAGGCTCACAGATAAGAATAATTATAGTTTATAACCAGTGCTTTACAAAAATTCCTTCTGCAACAACAAATATCCACAATTTAAATATGGTCTGGTCTTACAATGTAAATGTACTGAAATCTACTAGAGAAGTAAAAAAAGAATTTAGGGTGAGGAAGGATGGCGATAAATGGAGGGAAAAGAAAGGGAGTATTTGGTGAAAGGACGAAAGTATACAGACTGAAAGGGATTAAATGATAAATTCAGGGGCGGTTATTTAAAAGCCTGAGTTTAGTTATGCAAAGCTGAGTAATGGGTAGTCCTAAACAATTAAGTTGAAAATTATTGGACATTGTTGTGAATATCCCTAGATAAATATGTAATGTTAAGTTTTTCCAGTATTTTTAAACATCTACATTCTGTGGCTTTAATAGGATTTTTTGTGAGTTTTTCTGACATCAGCATACTTATCAACTGTCCAGATTTGCACATCATATTTTTGGTCAGTTCCTCATAAAATTTGTGATTTTCTGTGGCAAATCAGTGAGGATTGATTTCAATAAATAATGAGAGGCATTTGAGTCTCAGGCTTCATATCCTTCAGAAAATGTATGGTAGCATGAGACCTTTTATTCTAGCAACTTTCTACGTTTATAGGAACAATGTTTAAGGTTTGTCCCTATTTTGGGGGCTTTGTCCCCCCATTATTTTTGGCTTTGTCCAGATATTTTTTTTTGCTGAGGTTGAGAGCTATGGACATCAGAATAATGAAGTATATCTCTAAGTGTTTTTGTTCTAATCTATAAAAATTCTATTAGAATAAGAACAGTCACCCATCTACCTGCATAACTGAATAAACTACTGGAAAACACCAAGGTGTCTTTATTCCTCCCATGGGGAGGGTATCAGAGAGAGATTCTCCTAAATCTGCTAGTTAAAGTGATTTTATTTGGACTAATCCTTTGTACTCTGTTGTTGTTAGTCCTCTCACCCTCTGGGTCACAGCTGGGATACCAGATTTCACTTGAGCCCTTTGGATTACCTCTGTTTTCCAAGCATAACAAATAAAGATAAATACAAAGTGTAAGCAAGTAAGTAATGGAAGAAAACAAAAACTAGAAAAAAAAAGAAAAAAATAGTCCCTTGGATTAAATTCTTCTGACAGTATGAGTCATACTGTGTTTTTCTCATATGCACAAGGTACAGGATTTTTATTCTAACCTTTAGAATGGGTACAGGTAGGGTTCTTTTGTTACTGCACAAAACAAGCCATGATAGGTATATATCCGATTTGCATGCTAGTCATTAGTAAAGGAAGTATCTGAGCTAAACTTAGCTTCATTTTAATTATAAACACACATTTTATAAAAGTCCAGTAATAATCCCAAATATCAAATCCAATAACCATTTATACACTGCTTTACATATACCGATCCTATTTTATTATTGTCTTCAGCTAAGAAGAAGAAAAGTTTCCAAAGCCGTTCCGCAATCTCTGGTTGAGACATACAGTATAATACATTGGGGAGCACAATTTGTTAGTCTGCAAATCTGCAGTAATTGTGATTATTTCACAGTACTCTAATGGAGACGTCAATAACCCAATTATGAATACAAAATACAGTGATGCATCATATTTGACTGGACAAATCTATTTTTGATTGATTTTTTTCCTTAGTTCACGTAGGCAGCATATGGAGTTTCAGGGTATTAATTTATTCACTCCAGTGGAGCTCAGCAAGTTTGTACTGCAGCTTCCAATGGGTGGAGCCTAAACCTTTTGTCAGAATCAAATTATGTCCTCACATTTCAAATGTTCATATCTTCATCATCAGTAACAGATCTTGACCCTATTTCCTTGGAGGAGTCCCCAGTAGCGAAAAGAAGGCCCAGTATGGACCCTTTAGGACCAAAAAACATCGGGGGGTAGGAAACATCGCAGAAGTAACAAGCTTACAACTCTTACTGAAGAGAATTCTGACACAAGAGATGACAACAATGTACACAACATTTCTTCATATCCCTTGTTTGAAACAGAAATAAAACTATTAAATAAAGAATTTAATTTTGTCCCTTCCTTTTCTTTTGCCGAACATAATTTTGTGGATGATATTGATGCATTTTGTAGAAATCTTAATCTTAAAATATTTTTTTCAGATTTGGATCAATCTCAAAGATCCACTGAATTTTGTTTCAAGAAATCTACTTTTATTCCACCTATGGACAGACATGTTTCTGTGTTTAGAGAATGCATTTTGAAGGAAATACATTTCAACATGAATCCACAAGCTGGTATTAAACATAATTTAACCAAACTAGAATGTGAGGCCCAACAGAAACATAGCAGGAAGCATGAACTGGTCATACTACCGGCTGATAAATGGGGTGCAGTTGTTGTCATGGACTGGGAAATGTATGAAACTGAAGCCTTGACACAGTTGTCTAACAACATGTATATATGAAAATGCATCTGGACCCCACCTTCAGGTTCAAAAAAGAAATTGATGCTTTACTAGATTGGGCGGTGGAGGAAGGGATTATTGATTTTAGATATAAAAAGGAGTTGACAGTGCAGGAGCCGAAGTCACAATATCTATACCTACTTCCCAAAATATATAAACATGCCACCAAACCACCAGGCAGACCCATTGTTTCGGGTCGGGGATCCTTGACTGAACCCTTATCTGCTTTTCTCACTGAATATCTCAAACCTCTTCTTCCACTGGTCAGATCCAGAATTAAAGACACAACATAATTTTTGAACATCATCCAAGATACACAATTGGAATCGGGTTGGATCCTATGTACATTAGATGTCACATCCCTTTATACTAATATCCCACACTGGGCTAGACTGGAGGCCATCCAATATTGGTTAGCTCAAGCACAAATATATAAACTGGGCTTCAACACTTTCCTAGTCTATCTAGTGGAACACGTCCTCACGAAAAATGTTTTCTATTTTCATGGGACATGCTTTTGGCAGCTGAGGGGTACTGCTATGGGAGCATCTTTTGCTCCCATTTATGTGGACCTCTTTATGGGCTACCTTGAGGCACATTTGATCTATGATGCCAGTCATAATTTATTTCTGGACAATATGGACATCTGGAGATGATATCTGGATGATTGCTGGATGGTGTGGAGGGGGGATGTCAGTTATTTGATGGAATTTGTTGAATACCTTAATGATAACAAATTGGGGATACATTTTACACTCAACCATGATTATAAGCAAATCACTTTTTTGGATGTACTCATTACTCGTCAGTCTGATCATACACTTCATACTCAAATGTACAGGAAATTCCCCCAATTCAACAGTTTATTACATGCTTCGAGCCACCACCCCCGACACATCATCCAGAACATCCACAAGTCCCACATTCTGCATACCAAACGTATATGTTCTTTGGAGGAAGCCTACAGCAATAGCCAACAGGGCCTCACCCATAGATTCTTGAATAGGGGTTATCAACAACAATACATTGATGAGGCCAGCTCTTTTGCCACAGAACAGGATAGGAACACATTGTTAACCTATAGTCACAGGGACAAGGGAAAGGGCACGGCTCATGTACAAGATATCCGATTGGTTATCACATTTGGTAGTAACACCTCCCAATTCAGGAACATCATTCAGAACCACTGGGACATTCTATTAGCCAATGAACATTTGGTCAAAATACTACCCTCAAGATGCCTTTTTTCCTATAGACGAGGCTGTACGATAAATTCATATTTTACTCACTACAAATATTCACATCCTTTACCTGCAGAACAGACTACCTTGTTTGGGGACAAGTTAGTGGGTAGCTATCCCTGTGGACACTGCAGTTTTTGTATTTATATAAACAAAACTACTGAATTCACAAGCAGCAGCACCTCACAGATTTTTGATATTAGATGATTTGTCAATTGTGGCAGTGACTGGGTTATCTACCTGGCAACTTGTTTTTGCTCTGCGTTCTACATAGGGCAAACATCGTGACCTGTAAAACACAGAATAAGTGAACATCTTAGTGGTATTAGGACCAAACATATTTATAATGCATTATACAAACATACACTAACCCATTCCACTGCCAAATTTAATTTTACAATTATAGACAAAATCCTGGCACATAGAGCTAACAAAGCAGGCTGGCATTCTATTTTAAATAGGAAGGAATCAGGATGGATTGTCAAGCTTGGAGCTTTGTTTAAGCTTGGTTTAAATGAACATAATTGAATCTTTGGGGTGGACCAATTGAAATGCAACAAGCTAATTAATTAAATATATAAAGGTGTGCAGAGCTGATGTATTCCAATGCACTGAGGAAGACATTTTGTTCTGCCAAAACCGGTATGCCTATTTGTTATTTTATATTCATACAATAGGCAGTAGTCTACTTAACACCAAAAGTGTGATAAGACACTTTGGGACACAGGTGGACAGTAGTCTCTCCTTTGATAATCACATTGCCACAGTAGTCAGGAAATCCTTCTACGTGGCGCACTTCATCACAAAAGGTTTCTCATCCAGGAAAAAAGAGGTCATTGTTCCCTTCTACTCGTCACACTTTAGACCCATTATAGAGTACAGTGCCCCTTTTGGTATGTACCTCAGAAGACATCTACAACAACTGGAAAGGCCACAGAAATACCTCACAAAGAGGATTACCGGCCTCAAACAGATGCCCTACGCAGACCATCTTAAAAAACTCCAGCTTTACTCTGTCGCATATCGCCTACTCAGAGGCGATCTCTGCCTAACATACAAAGCTATGTCAAACCCAGAGCTGTTGGACATGCTCCATGTAAAGAAATCCCAGTCCCTTCAAGCTACATGCTCTAGGAATCTAAACCTTGTCACCACAATAAACAGAACATGCTGGAGGGATAAATTCCTGTCTCAGAGACTTCCCATACTCTGGAACAGACTACCTATCTATATCAAACAAACCTCCTCATTAGCACTCTTCAAGAAAAATCTTGATGATTGGG